>NC_056734.1:869944384-870046884 GCF_019279795.1 Protopterus annectens
TGGGGCCAGCCTACCACTCCAGGTTGGCCAGTCTGTCCTCAATCTGATGCAGTTCATTGCTAAAGCCCTGCTGCTCAACCCTGTGCACAATGCCTGGTAGCTGTCTCTAGGTGATTACTCACTTTCCATGCCCAAGGGGGTGGGCCCTGTCCCCTAAGGCAGTTCCACCCATAGGTGGTGCAGGACCAGTGGGGAGGGCAGCTCCAGGTTGGGTCCCAGATGTGCTTGGACCCAGTGCCATGGCCAGTTGAGGTAGGGTAGGTGGATTCGCAGGAACAGGACTACCCAGTCGAGCTATGGTGTTGAGGTTTTTCAAAGTGTATAGGTTAGTATTGAAGAGCACATGTGGTTAGTTGTAACAGCATTCCAGAACAAATCACATAACACAGTAACAAACAATTGCATAGCATATAGAACACAACAGTAATTGGGATAACAATCAGTATTGTAACAGCATGCCAATAACAGTTATGGCATAAGGAAATCAACATAGATAATTCAACAAGATACGTTAGTATCCAGCCATTGTAATATATAACAATAATAAAACACAAGACCCAACATAACATTTCGAAAACAACATATGTTAAAAGTAAACCATAACCAGTGTATAAGAATAATAAATTATGATGCAGATAAGGGGTGGGGGGATATAGTACATGCCATTACTATCAGAATAGGCTATATTGTTTGCAACAGAACTCTTATATACTCTACAGGTCTGCACTTAATGTAGGTATAAAAGCTCCCTACAGCTTCTGTAGCACCTACATACCTAACAAGTTATCCATATGGGATGATATGGGCCAAGCTGTAAGACCTACAGTTACACAACTACAGGGGATTATTACGTCAGGGGAACATATGTGACTACCACAATGTACTGTGGACTGGTGTAGTGTGACTGTGCAATTGAAATAAATCAAGAGACTGTTAAATCTCTGTCCCAGGGATTTGGCAACAGTGATCACAGTCAGTGACAGCGTGACACTTGAGAGACATGCATCGTACACAGTACAGAGAGTTTATGTTTATCACACCATCCTTGGCAGGCATGGGGTTAAACTATTAGCAGACATTCACAGACACACCCGGCATACAGCTGTACCAAGATTAAACAGTTTTATTTGTTTTAATAACTTGTATTACTATTGTACTTGTTGACTTTTTATTTACTGCAGTCTTATTACCTTGCTGAGCAATGCTGTTAACACTCTGGTAGATGTGGACACACAAATTAGTAATGCATTTGAACAGCTACTACAGCCATTTATTTACCTGTAATTCCTGAGGGGAGAACATCTGCTAACAATAAATAATAGTTTATATTAATATTTAGTAGTACTTATCCCTGGATTCAAACACTGGTCTATGTGTGACAAAATGTATACTATACCTAGCATTTATCACACTGAGCTACTAAACCACAATTAAATATTGATTGACTAATATATGCCTAGAGCTCACCTAGTAGCAAACTGTGACCTGGTAATAGAGGTAGGGCATCATACAAGACTGTAGTGACACTTGAACACACATGCATGAGATTCATGCATGACAGAGATAGTAGGTGAACTCTGTATTAATAATTGGAATGGAGGTGTACACATTTCACCCCTAGTGGATGGGAATATGTGTGATGTGTACAGACCATATCGGAGTTGCCTACCTGACCCATATACAGTTGCAGATGGTATATTTGCAGTCTACAGCTATTACAGTTTCATACTTGTCTGCAGCAGCTTAACTACGTTCAGGAATGCATACAGCTGAAATGCAATGCTTAACACAATACAATCCTGCAATAAACACACTATTATACATTAGCCATTATTATTCTAGATTCAGATAGTAGTGCAGAACAAATATAATAATTATATAATTATATCTTGAGTAGAGCTCCACATCTACACTTTAGCAAAACAGTTCTTTATCAGCTAACCTTCAGTCACTTCCTGGTATTATTCCCATGTTTACTTCGCCACACTTGTAATACTTGATTTCTTGACCAACAGTCCAAAATACACACATTTTGCATAACACAGCTTTATTAGGGGTGACATTAAACAGTGATTGGTATACATCTAACAGTCCTTATTGATGAACACTTTAACTAATGCAGGTGTTTTAAGACAGCTGTTATTCCACAATGTATGCAGTACTAACTTTATTTCCTTAGCAATTCTGAATGCAGTTGAACTTTAGTTCCTTAACATTGTGAATGCAGTTGAACTTTATTTCCTTAAAATTATGAATGCAGTTGAATTTATTTCCTTAACATTATCAATGCAGTTGTACTTTATTACCTTAACATAATTAATACAGTATAAACTTTTATTTCCTTGCCATTATTAATGCAGGAGTAACTTTCTTTCCTTAATATTAGCAGATTTCATGATTTCATCTATATTGAACTGTACCTGGCTTTACCCACTTATATCAGTCCAGGTCTATGACCACATTTATTGCAGTACACTCAAAACAGAATATACCTATTGGAAGTTACTACTGTGCTCTTTCTTATTTATATTACTATAAATAGCAATATACATATGTACTCACCACACTCATGGCACAGCCTGGCCAGGTGCTCTGCATGGGCCTCCAGGTTGCAAGATCTCTCCTCTGCAGCTGTGGGGATAGAAACACACTATTATGCATAGCACTGTGCAAAGCTGCTGAGCTCAGCAGACCACTGCAGTGCTTAAACTGGCAATGCTTAGCAGTGTGCAAACCAGCTTAGCTGAGCTGAGAACTGCTTAAACAGGGTTTGCTTAGCAGTGCTCAAACCAGCTAAGCAGCGCTGTGCATTGCTAAGTACTACTAAAAAGGGTCCTGTTTAAGCATTGTTTGGCTTGGCTTAGCAGTTCTTAGCCAGATTTTTTTTTTAAATAAAAAAAAAATATTGAAAGTAGTTGTTCAGTAATGATACTTTATTATTATGTATATCTATTTTACTTTATATCACCTAGCCTTATGCATTTTAATTATGTTATCTTGGAGTGTAACTTTAGTGTATTGGACACTTGTGTGTAACTGGGGCTTTTATCCATAGATCTCCACTGAAAATAGGCTTCTGGTCCAGCTAGACTAACCCGGTTAACAAATGCCAATGTATACAAAATTAAAAAAAATATATATTTTTATGACATTTTCCTATCTCATGTAAAAGTTGAATGACCAGTTTATGTATTTGAACCATGCA
Source organism: Protopterus annectens (assembly GCF_019279795.1). Classification (NCBI taxonomy): domain Eukaryota; kingdom Metazoa; phylum Chordata; order Ceratodontiformes; family Protopteridae; genus Protopterus; species Protopterus annectens. Next base: position 869,947,590 of record NC_056734.1, read on the forward strand.
CTTACTGCACACAAGGCCATGAAACAAGGCAGTGAATCTAACCATTCAGCTACCAAGGATATGATGAGTTCAGCTATACATATCTATATATCTCTCAGTTATAGTTCAGCACTGCTGAGCACTGTGCCACACAAACCCACTTAGCTATGCTTAAAGTTGACATTTCCTAAATAATTAAATGCATCCGGGTTTCTATTTTTAGATCTGGCATGTGTTTATTGCTAAGCACTGCGCAAGCACACAATAAATATTACTCATCTGCGGACACTGTAACACACCCCCTACACTGATTCTGTAACCCCCCCTACACTGATTCTGTAACCGTGTTACATGGCTGTCTGTCAGTAGCCCACCTACATAAATATGCAAGGCACGCTGCCAAGAGAGAGATGCAGCCATGGCCACAGTACACTCCACGTTGGACTTACACTATTACTACATGGAGTTTTTTACATCTGGGGGAATGTCTTGAAGTTTTCAAAACCTCACCAAGGGAATACTTATATAATGAAGCAAATGTAACTGCTGTTCATGATAAAGGTGAAAGTTATACATTGCTTAACTTGTACAGATATCTATATTATAAATGTGAACCTATTACTGCATGTATTATATGTTTATAGGTAAATGTGCACTATTTCTTGTTTTGTATTAAGTTATCCATACTCTACATAAGTTGTACATAGCAATTTCCAATTTAGAACTCCTTGTTTTTTATTTAAATTATCAATACTGTAGGTATAGCAGAAATGTAACTACAACGGATAAAAACTGGTCACACAGCAGCAGTATTAAATGAATAAAAAATAATAAGGAGACCGGTTAACACAGCCCGACATAAAAATAAAAATGTTTTTATTGACTAGGGAAAGCTGTTTCACATCTAAAAGGCACTGCATTAGACCATAAAAACATCAAACAAAGCAAGCATTTAAATAATCAATTAATGAGCAAGTGCACATGATTTCAGTACTGGTTTTAAATGGACAATATAATTTAATCCTGATCCCTTATCAGACTGTAGTTCTAAAATTGCATTTGCTCTCTACATACTTGGTTTGATTAGAGAGATTCCTGCCTCTCAAACCAATATGTAATACATTTTTGAACAAAAAAAATAAATAATGCCCTCTTCCTGCAGTACTTACATGTTTCCCATATACAATAGACATCTTCCCTTTCCTGATACCATATAATTGTTCTAAATTATTTTCTTTCGAAGTACAGTCGGTCTTGCCGACATAAAACATCTACAGATTATACACTGGGCTAAATACACCAAATCAGGTCTATTGCAATCCGCAAAGAAATTAAATCATTATATACAAATAGTGCCATGATAAATAAAGATAACCGTAAAACAAATATACCTGCAAGCATTACAGGACTTGCAGGCAAAAATGCCTATTTTATCAGAAATAGGGTAAGGTGAACACTTATCAAAATTATGACATAATTATTGCTTAAGGAACAGACCATTTTTAAAGCAGAACATACGTCGATCTCACAGTAGTTTCTTAAAACGATCATCAACCACTAATATCAATCTATTTTTCCTTATAATGTCACAAACCAAATTAATATCACTGGAATATGTTAAATTCATCTGAAGTCTATTAGAAAAATCATCTTCTTTATTACATTTTATCTGATTCCAAATTCTGAAAAAAAAATGACTTAGCGTAATCACGCCTATGTGAATAAATATCTTCAATCACATGATGTGTCATTAAAAAATAAAAACATGTTCTACTTACATAAAACTGACATGGCAATGGGCACGATTTGTGCCAGTAGTTATGGTAACATGATTTTAGCTTACTGGGAATCTGAAATCATGTTGAATGAAAATGTTTGCAGAATATATTAAGTATTATGGAAATCTTATGGATGATGTTTTTATTGTTTGGATTGGAACTATACGAGATCTATATGATTTCATTGGATATCTAGATGGTATGACTTCATTTCTAAAGTTTAGTGATAAATATTATAATGTTTCTATTGAGTTCTTAGATGCTGTTATTAAGGACAGTGAATGACTGATTTCTACTATTTGCAAGAAAGATAATATTTTGCAACGTACGAGTATGCATCCTTGCCATGTACATAGGAATGTTCTGAAAGGTTAATTTCTTAGAGCTGCTAAACTTTATGATACTGATGTTACCTTGCCTAGGGTTTTTAATGAAATATATGAAGATTTCTTGAAAACAGGATATTCAAGTGATGAAATTAATCATAGGATTAAAGATATTTATTCACATAGGCATGATTATGCTAAGCCATTTTTTTCAGAATTTGGGAATCAAATAAAATGTAATAAGGAAGATATATTTTCTAATAGTTTTAGGATGAATTTAACAAATCTGAGTGATACTAATTTTTGTTAGTGACATTATAAGGAAGAATTGGTCAATATTAATGGTTGATGATGGTTTTAACAATCTACTGGGAGAGCGACTATGGTCTATCCTTTTAATGACAATTATGTTATAATTTTGATAAGTCTTCCCCTCACCCTATTTCTAATAAAATAGGTACTTTTGCCTACAGGTCCTGTAATGCTTGCACGTATATTTATTCTATGTCTACTTTTTATTCATCCTGACACCAGTCATATATATAGATTTCATTTATTTTCTGATTGCAATAGTCCTGATTTGGTGTATTTAGCCCTGTGTGTAATCTGGAATTGTTTTTATGTCAGCAAGACCAACCATACTTTGAAAGAACGCATAGTAGAACATTTGTATGATATCAAGAAAAGGAAGATGTCTAATGCATTAGCAAAACATGTATTGTACTGCAGACAGAGGAAACTCTTTTATATTTTTTATTCTACAATTATTGTGTATTGGCTTGAGAGGTGAGGGTGTCTAATCAAACTGAGTGTGTAGAAATCAGATGGATTTTAGAACTACAAGCTGATAAGCAATCGGGTTTAAATGATATTGTCCCTTTAAGAACTGTATTGAAATCACATGCACTTACTCATTAATTCATTATTTAAATGCTTCTCTTGTTTGATATTTTTTTATAGTCTGATGAAGCACCTTTTAGCTGTGAAAGCACTTACCTTAGTTAGTAAAACATTTTATTTGTGTTTTTATGCTGGACTGCTTTAACCTGTCTCCTTATTATTTTTTATGCATACTGTATGTTCATAGGTTCGTAAGTTCATAGGTAGGTACTAGGCTATCGGCCCAAGGGCCTAAGTAAGCCTAGCCAACAAGATTTCCTGGCGTACACCACCCAAGAAAGTAATTTTCCTATGCCTCTGTCAAGCAGAGCCACAGAAGTGATCCCCGGGGTATATTTCCTATTTCCCATCCACTCATCAAGATTTTTCTTGAAGAGTGCTAATAAGAAACTTTGTTTGACCAAAGATGGGTAACGTTTTCCAGAGTATGGGAAGTCTCTGAGACAGGAATCTATCCCTCCAGCATGTCCTGTTTATTGTGGTGACAAGGTTTAGGTACCTAGAATGTGTAGCTCGGAGGGATTAGGATTTTTTTAGGTGTAATCATGTCCAACAGCTCTGGGTTTGACATAGCTTTATATGTTAGGCAGAGATCACCTCAGAGTAGGTGATATACTTCGGAGTAAAGCTGGAGTTTTTTGAGATGGTCAATGTAGGGCATCTGTTTGAGGCCAGTAATCCTCTTTGTGAGGTACTTCTGTGGCCTTTCCTGCTGCTCCAGATGTCTTGTGAGGTACATTCCAAAAGGGATGTTGTACTCTATAATGGTCTAATGAGTGTCAAGTAGAGGGGAACAATGTCCTATTTTTTCCTGGATGAGAACCCTTTTGTGATGAGGTGTGCCACGTAGAAGGATTTCCTGACTACTGTGGCGATATGATTATCAAGGGAGAGACTACTGTCCACCTGGGTCACAAGGTCTCTGATCACACATTCGGCGTTGAGGCCATGGCTCTGACATCAGGCATCTGTCTCAGTGAGGCCCTTCTGTAGGATTCCACATCATTTGGGGACTCGACTATGGCTCCTAGTTTGCAGTCATCTGTGAACTTCATTAGCCAAAGGCCTTCTGTGTTAGCCTGTACTTCAGAGAAGTAGATACCAAACAGGAGAGGTCCCAGGACTGAGCTATGTGGTACTCCACTTGTCACTGGTTTGAAGTCAGATTTAGAGTCTGCAATTTTTACAGTGTGGGTTCTATCATTGAGCCAGTTGACAACCCATCTTGTGACGTAGGGATTTATACCTAGTTTAGGGAGTTTAGCTATAATTCCAGAATGGGGGATGGTGTTGAAAGCCTTGGCGAGGTCAAGATAGGCTGTGTGAACCACCTTATCCTTGTCTATGGCTTTGGTGACTACCTCAAAGAAGTTGATCAGGTTCAGAAGGCATGATCTGCCAAACCCGAACTGGGTGGGGTCCAGAGTTTGGAGGTTACCAATGTCTTTGTTTATGAGTTCCATAATGATACGTTCCATGGCCTTACAGACCAGGCTCATCAGGCTAATAATAGGGTGACAGTTCCCGGGATCAGTGGTGGAGTGGGATAACCGTTGCTGTGCACCATTCAGTGGTAATTTTACTTCCTTTGTGAATGTTCCTATGGTGTAGTTTTCATTTTAACCTGATAATTTCTGTTATTTTTCACTTCTCTTTATTGTGCTCAAATGTACTTTTGTTAGCTTTGATTCATCTGGGTTGTAACTGAAAAGGTTCAATATATCAGCTTACCTACTTAGTTAACAAATTGTAAAGAAATAAATACATTTTTGTTAATAAAATGGTAGATTACTGCTGCAGTTGTTCATAGGTTCATAGGTTCGTACTAGGCTATCTGCCCTAGGGCATTTATAAGCCTAGCCAGAGTGTATGTGGCTTATACCACCCCTTAGGATGAGAATACTATGCCCTTTTAGGGTTTAGTTTACTATGCCTCTGTCTAGTAGTGACAAAGAGATGACCCCCGGGGTAAACCTACGATCTCCCATCCACTCGTCAAGATTTCTCTTGAATAGAGTCAGTGAGGGGCTCTGCCTAACATGGACTGGGATTCTGTTCCAGAGTGTAGGGAGCCTCTGGGTTATGAATCTGTCCCTCCAGCACGTTCTATTTATTTCTGTGCTGAGGTTTAAGTCACTTGTTCTCGTGGCTCTGATGGATTTGGATTTTCTGAGGTGGAGCATGTCCATTAATTCAGGATTGGACATGGCCTTGTACGTCAGGCACAGATCACCTCTGAGTAGGCGGTATGCGATTGAATAGAGCTGGAGTTTTTTCAGTCGGGCAGCATATGACATATGTTTAAGACCCTTTATCCTCTTGGTGAGGAGCTTTTGGGGTCTTTCCAACTGCTGCAGGTGTCGGGTGAGATACATCCCAAATGGGGCATTGTACTCAATCATTGGCCTGATAAGAGAAGAGTACAGGGGCACAATGACCTCTCTTGATCTAGATGTGAAACCCTTCATGATAAGGTGGGCAATATAGAAGGTCTTCCTAACCACTTTGGCAATGTGAGTGTCAAATGAGAGGTTACTGTCAACCTGGGTCCCTAGATCCCTGATTACCTCTTCCGTACTTAATGGATTACCGCCTATGTGGTAATTTGTTGGTACCTTGTTTTTCCCAAAGGGTATGACTATACATTTTTTGGCGTTTGGCTTAAGGCCATGGCTCTGGCACCAATTATCCGTTTCTATGAGGCCTCTCTGAAGGATGTTTGTGTCCGCTGGAGTATCAATTATGGCGCCCAGTTTGCAGTCATCTGCGAACTTTGTCAGCCACAATCCTCCTATGTTTGCCTGTACCTCAGAAAAATAAATGCTGAACAAGAGGGGTCCCAGGACTGAGCCCTGTGGGACACCGCTTGTGACTGGCTTAGAGTTTGACATAGCTCCAGCAACTCTGACCCTGTGGGTTCTGTCCTTGAGCCAGTTTGCAACCCATCTTGTGACATATGGGTTTACATTTAAGCTGGTGAGTTTGTCTATGATGCCCGAGTGGGGTATTGTGTCAAAGGCTTTTGCAGGGTCAAGGTAGGCTGTGTGAACTGCCTTACCCTCATCAATGGCCTTAGTGACTGTTTCAAAAAAGTCGATCAAGTTCAGAAGGTAGGATCTGCCCTTGACAAAGCCTAATTGGGTAGGATCCAATGTCTGTAGGTCCCCAATGTCTTTGTTTATGAGTTCCATAATGATCCTCTCCATAGCTTTGCAGACCAGGCTCGTCAGGCTTATGGGCTGGTAATTTCCAGGGTCCGTAGAAGCACCGCCTTTGTGAAGTGGGACCACTGTTGCCGTACGCCACTCTTTGGGTACGTATCCTGTGGTAAGGCTAAGATTAAACAGCAGCCTTATGTGTGGGTTTAGTTCCTCTTGGAGTTCATGTAGCACACAGCCCGGGACACCATCCGGTCCCATTGTGAAGCAAAAGGGTTGATAGTATTCACATATGGTGGAGATGTGAAAAGATAGAAAAAATGTTGTTGCAAATTAGTGAAGGAAAGTAGCAAAATGTGAGATAAGTGAGCCATGGTATTTCTGTATATACATTGCACGGAATAGTTCAGAGCTGCTCCATTCTGACATAAAGGGAAGATTTCATTATTTGGCTTATGGAACAAACTGGAAGTAGTAAAAAAAAGAAACTAGGCATTAAACATGAGTTAATCTACAGACACATCTTGATATTTCAAAAACAAACACAGGAAGTTCTAAGAAGTTAGTTGAAGCAGTAAGATTTATATGCCTATGTGCTAGAATCAGCAAGATGCTATGAAATTCTCTCAGCTATTACAATATGATAAAGGTTTACACTGTAAGTAGTTTGTCAGGTGATGTTTATAATGATGTAGTTGTGTTCTGACAGTAAAGTAGAAGGATTGACAGAATGCTCTAATCTTATGTGTATGTCTGTATATGTGTGCATATAGCTATATATCTATATAAACTAATTATAGAGAATGCTCTAATTTATAATGGAACATCTGCAGCATAGCCAACCTTTATGACAATCATAGATGTAATACAAGACAGATGATGGACTGCATAGAATCACAGTGCTAAAATATTTCATTAAAATAGACTTGAGGCTATAAATAGTGCATTATGCACCCACCAAATAAAAAGATGTGTCTGAAATTGAACTTGTGTTAAATGTCTACCTTCTTCAATTAGAAGTATCTCTGAGTATAACCAGTGCCATCCTGATGACTCCCACTATTGTTCAAATAAATCTTTCTATGGTGAGCTAAGCTATACAGCCATAACCTTATCTGTGACTACATAAATATTCAATTATACTCCATATAGTTTTAAATTACCCAATTCCTTTTCAGAGTGATGCTGTCCTCGTTAATTTGTAGGATTCATTAAGCTGCTCAGTGCAGCTGGTTTGCCTTTTCCATGTTCCTTTCAGCAGAAAAAAAATGTTTATTTCCATTTTTTTCTCATGCAACTTCTTGTGTGAAACCATGGGTATGACCAGGTATAGATCAGGTAATCCTATATCATAAAAAATACTTTTCTACCATCATTTTGACCAGTTTCAGGGCATTATATACTCCAAATTCAAATATGATCGCAGGACTAATTTATTAATCTATGTACACAAAGCTCTGATCTCTTTGGCAAAGCACACACAGATTTTTCTCCAGTTCTTAACATAGCCTTGCTGCAGGAGCTTATATTGCTAAGAAAGTTACTAGAGAAATCATAGAAAAATGAAATAAAAACATATATATGGTAAGCTGTATTTAAGGGCAGAATATTTGTTATGTTGCTAGTTTTCGGGAAAAGCTGAAAAACTAAAAGCAAAAATAAAATAAAAGAAATTTAAAAAGTGGCCAAATGTTTTTAAATGCTGAGTACTTGCATTATTAATTATCAGTGAAAAGGTTAAGGTATCATGCACACCTCCACTTCACTTTTCAAGACCAAACATTCAAATCTGCGGATAGGTTTGAGCCACTGAAACTGGAATTGAATCAATTCTACTGCATCCAAGACTATAAAATCTTGAGTAATAGTAATTATTATTATTACTATTACTATTATTATTACAGTATTTTCTGTACTTTATGGTATTGGCTATTTTTGAGCTCCCAAGCTGAACAAGTAAATGCTCCAATGAGACTTCTGCTCTACACTGGTTAACAAATGTAAGTAAATAAATGAAAATTTCTGAGATGCAGCAAAGTCAGAGTTTGTTGCATTAGGAGTAAGAGTATAGAGAAAGAAAATGTTGGAGGTCCTTGACTGTAAATGTAGTGCTGTTTATGTTATAAACATGTAACCAAATACAATCGGAGTGTGCAAGTGTGTGTGTAGTGGTCAAGGGGTTGAAAACTGAGTGTTCAGGTCTGAAATTTCTATTTCTAGTTCTGACAAACTAACAAATCATGTACTATGTTGGTTACTGAGTTACAGAATTACTCGATTTCTGTTACTGAAGAGTCAGGGTATTCTCAACTGAGTAGAATGCTTCATGCAAGCTTCTCCAGCATGTCTGTGCATACCACTATCACAGAAAGATGTTTTGCTGCCTTCATCTAATAACTTACAACACACGTCCTCTGAATCTATGCTTAGTTTTATCTTTAGATGCAGAAATCAGCTATGTCAACTTGGTAGGCTTTTTATATATACAGGCTCAGGCTGTCCTCCATTTGTTTCTCTTCTGTCCTCCCACCCTTTTGCATTTACTTTTTATGCCATCAGTTGTTGCTCCATGGCCAAACAAAATGCAATTAATAATAAGTGCATGTTGTATATTGTATACTGTGCTTTTGCTGGCTTTTCAAAGTTGGAATATTCTTATTTTCTTGAAAATTAAGGTCTAATATTGCACTCAGTTATGTTGCTTTGCTTTTCTATTTATTTTTCCTATGTTCTCCAGAGATGGCATTCTGTTATATACATAGCTTTTTTATTTTTTTCTCACTTTTCACTACCTGTAAATATAGCTTTAATATGTATAAAAAGATTAGTTTTTTTTCTTTCACCTGCCTTGAGCACCTTATTTTATTTCTGTAGCTGTTTTTTGTTTTTGGCATTTTTTGGTTTTGGTATAGCTTTAATATGTATAAACTAATGCAGAGAAATGCTGTTATGCATGTGTGTGTGTGTGTGTGTGTGTGTGTGTGTGTGTGTGTGTGTGTGTGTGTGTGTGTGTGTGTGTGTGCTCCAGGAAACAAGAGCAAAGTGACCTCACTTTACCTGTGATATTTAATCACCTTTTGATGACTTCCCAAATAAATACACAGATGGAATATTAGACGTAGTTCTGATACATTTTTTCATCTAATTATACTCTTGCAACTGATGTAACTTCTCAAGCCTAAATCAGAGCACCATCTGAGCCATAAACAAAAACAGCTGTATCTTGATTTTTGACACTGATGCAACTATAATCATTAAACTGTCTGAGCTCTCATCAAGGGGCAGAAAATTCAATCAGTGGACTGACAGGGCATCAAATGCATTTTCTTGGTTTCTTGATTGACTTCCAAGACATTATAGCTACAAGAAAGAGGCAACCATTCATTTTGTTTTATGAAAGATACACTGAATGTTTATGGAAATGTGACATTTGCATAATCATATGTCTTCTGGTTATTATTGGTAATGTTCTTGGGAAAAATGTCAACATTAATCCAATTATATGTCAGCCTACAGAAGAATCAAACATGAGGAACATCACCGTCTTTGTCAGCCAGTTATGCCCTTATATCAATGGATGAGCAAATGTATTTTGCTGGGTATTTTGCTACAAGAGTTTGCAAGATAGAGCATATAATGCAAATTACATGACATTTAATCTGGGAGAAACAGTCTAGGCATTTTAACAGCTGATAAAAAAGTCTTATTATTTCCATAACTGCTAGACTTGTATTTATACCTGCACAAACGACACTTTATGAAGTTGTCAGTAAACATATTACACCTACTATATGAGCTATCAAATAATTTCAGATTCAAATGTTTTTAATCTTCCCATTCTAAAGTGTAGCGACTTGTGATTAGCACCTGTCGCTCTCTTTGCTAAATGCTGGAAGACAAAGGTATTGTAACTCCTGTCACTGGACTATGACAGGTTTAGCAAAACAACTACTAAAGCTTTCACATCATGAAGAAGGGCTCATATCAGACCAAAACATTTAAATAGCATTTTTCTAAACCATGTGTTGTTCCAATAAAAGGTTTCACATCGAGTCTGTGTTCCAGTATGTTTTCTGTCAGTGGGCCAGCACAGCAATTCTTTTTTTCTACCTCTTTAAGCAAAATTTTCCTGATGTGATCAGGTTTGCCTTGAAAAAAACATGAAAAATGGCAAAAGTCCTTATACTTCAGAGAGAAAAAGAAAGTTTTCTGACTTTGTTCTAAATATTGTATACCTTGATGCTATATCTGAAACACCTTAATAAAAAACATAAAAAGAATCAAAATTCTTCACAAATTAGTCTTGATTTTAACAATATAATAAATATATATATTTTTTATTTGGTTGAAGGCAGGTTTTGTCCTGCAAAATCTCATGTACTAAATGCCCCACTCCGGACATATGAAGATGTGGCATCCTTATTACAAGCACGAAAGCAATGTGTTTTTCTGTAGTACTGTTAATTTTGGTGTGAGACTAAATTTTGATTATCAGACATTCATGTGAGGTGTGACAGACCAAATATGCTTGATTTTTTTGTCTTCTAAGTATGAGTGCAGATGTCTGAACCAAACTATGTTGTCACTGGTAAGTAGTTAGAATACAGGAGGCATTTCACTCCTGATCCAGTGGTGTCAAGAGATATCTACTAGATATTTGCACAGTTGTGCAATTATGATTAAAAAGGGTGAAATCATTCCACCTTTCCATACTAGAAAAGAAAAAAAGTTACAAACTTTTAAAGTGGACTTATAATCCACATTTTCAGAAAATTCACAGATACATTTCAGCTGACCTCTTCTATTTTAACAGTCCCAGATATAGCTTAAGGAAACTGACAGATGACAATCCTTTCAAATGGGAACATTTTAGGTAGGAAAACAACAGGGTTATTCATCTTAAAGGAATATAGGGTGGGAAATTGTGCCCTTCCAATTAAGACTGAAGTAAAGACAGCAGTAGTGAACATGACTGATGGTAAATTTAAGACTATGTGACCCAAAACTTTGAAAGGAAGAGCCAGAAATAGATTATACAATAAAAAAGAAAAAAATACCCCTCTTATTCTTAATTTTTATTTTATTCACTTTTCATTTGCAAAACATAAGCAGGCTCTGACACTCCATTATAAGACTTATAAAATGAATATCTCGATCAATTAAGTCTGGCTTTCATTGTTTTACTACAATCATTATATAATGCTGACAGGAGAGAAACATATGCACTTACTTGTTATCTGAGTGAACTGAAAGATTTGTACACATTGTACTGTAGTGTAACAGGTCCTTTACTTAATCAATAACGTACAGGAGAGGTAGGGGTCATGACATGAGACCTCACTTCAGATGGGATGGGGCCAAATCCAAGCTTATGGTTCAAATGTAAAGAGAGGCATTTATCCTGTGGTGTCAGTATCTATACCTCTATATACCTCTATAATCTTCCCACAGAAGTACCAGGTTAAATGATAGCTGGAAAAGAAAATTGCTTTGGCTATTAGGAGGTTCATGTGCTAAACAATGGTACATACATACTCCTGGGGGAAAATAACTTTTAGCAGACTATTGTACCAAGAATAACATTCTGGAAGCTGAGGGTGAAATAGTAGATTATTTTAATATTTTATGTCTATCTGCGTAATGCTTCTTTTTCTTTTCATATGTTTTCAAGAGGGTCCTGTTCCATAATATTGGTCAAGTGGAAAAATATTTTTAATTCATCTGACTCTGTCATTCTGCTGTGAATGTCTGTTCCGTTTCTTGTGAAATATATTCTGAAAACAGTTTTGATCAATGCACTACATGTTAAACACACACACACACACACACACACACACACACACACACACACACACACACACACACACACGTATCTCTCTCTCTCTCTCTCTATATATATATATATATATATATATATATATATATATATATATATATATATATATATTACATGAGTCTACTTTCAAATCTCGTATTACCATAAGCTGGAATGACACAAGATTGAGACCAAAAGATAGACAACCCAGTTTACTGAAAGTTTAAAAAGTTGACTGTCATAATTCCAAAAGAGAGGTAGTATTTTAATGTCAAGTTTTTAAATAGGAAGTTATGACTTTAAGGCTTTGTAATGCACACCAGAATGCAATATGGCAGATGTTATGTTCCAAGTACCCGGAGCCATAGTTCAAATTTACGGAACAACAACATTTCAAAAAAAGTAAAACAACCGCTGATTATTGAATGGCATGTATGCTATCTGGGGAGGATTGTGAAGCAGAAAAGGTGTTGGTGCTGTTAAGTAAAAACATGCAGGAAATGTAAGGGTAGTTTCGTATCTGCATTTTTTTAAGGTGTGCATTCATAGCTTACATTTTCCTCAATGTAGTGCGACCTCGGAGCTGGTATAAATAATTTGTGGGGGTGCAGGGGGGCATAGCCTTTCTGCAAAATCGTAGGAAATAATAAATAGTACATTTCCATTGGTGGAAAGTAGTAATTTATTGTTTGCTTTTCTGTATTCGATATTATGGGATTTGTTCTTTTAAAGTTTCAGGAAGTTGGTTATTCGGGTTTTGGTCTCCATCTTTTGTAGTTCAATCTGCTGGTAATACAGGATTTAGAAGCAGACCCATATATATATATGTAAAGACATATATAAATATTTATATATATATATATATATATATATATATATATATATATATATATATATATATATATATATGTGTGTGTGTGTGTGTGTGTGTGTGTGTGTGTGTGTAAAACTGTGATGTTATGTATCTGCATTAGCATAAAAGATTGAAAAAGACATTAAGTACAAACGTTATAGACATACATTTATGAATGAAAGTGTAGTGGAAAAATTATCATGAACAAGAGTGAACCACAGATTGTAATACAATCTAAAAGATAATAGGAAAAAGATAAACCAACAAAGCTTTACTGAATGTAAATAACAAAGAGAGAATTATGGGTGGGAACTACAGAAGCAAGTTATGACAAGAATGTTGTTAGAACAGGACTCGTTTGTTCTTGCTTCTCGGTTCATTTCAGAAAAGCGGAAGTCTCAATTTAGCGGTGGTGCACATTGTTTCCCATGAAACCTGTGCATTTGAAGAAGGAAAGTGATTCCAGTGGGACCAGACAACCTGCTGCACACAGAGGCCACGAGGGACCTTTAGAGCACCCAGAGATCTTGGCCTACTTTACGAGTGTCGAGATGGGAGCCTTGAAATGGCCTCAGGAAATGGAACTCATTTAAAAATTCTTTGTATTTGCTGTCCGGCCTAGACACATGTGGCTTAGAGTACCAATACCCCTTTGGATGAAGAGAGGATGCATCAGCCTTTCCAAACTGCAGTTTCACCAAAATTCTTTGGAAGCTCTTTATCTCCCATCCTGCACGTAAGGACCTGCATAGTCACTAAGGACCCCTTCTAACTACCTTCAACCATCCTAAAGACTGGTCTCCAATGTCTGCTGTTGTGGAGTCTTTTTTCCCTGTTGCTTAAAGATCAAGGAAGTATGTTCCACCCTGGTACTAGACATTAAATTGATCTGTAATAATCATACTGTACCTCTGTAATTAGTCACAGGTTGATTATTTTTTTTCCTAATATTTATACTGTACCTAGCTTAGAATGAACCCTAGCCACTGAGTCATAAAGCCAGCAGTCACACCCCTCTCTGTCCCTGCACCTATTTGTCTTCCCCTGGTACGTTTTTACTTTCCCCCTGGCTCCATTTCTCTGTATCACCTCTAACACTTTTATGGATAGTTGCAATCTGCTCCCTGCCCACTAGGTGGCCCTCTAATCCAGCATTGGCTTACAACCCTTCCTCTTCTTCATCTTTTCCTGATTCCTATCACTTTTTCCACCCCCGTTCCTAGTTGCTAAACTTCCTGGGTCCTCTCACTCCCCTTCTCATCTCTTCTCCCTCCTTCATACTATTTTTCTCTCTCTTTTAGCTCCCCCACTCCACCATCCTTTGCTCCTGTTAACTTCCTTGCCACCATCTACATACCTGTGACCACTTTCTCTGCTGCAGGCATCGCATCCTCTCTGATTGTCTCTGTAAACATTTTAGCTGCTGTGACCCACTCCGTTCACCCTACGGGCTCACTCCGCTCCCCTACCCTACCCCCAATTCCCACACACCCTCAGTGATCCTAACTTTATACTTCTGTAACCACACCACCTCTATATAACACCCTATCCCTTACCTCTTCTACTTAACAGCCCCACCCCTACCTCTACAAGTTCTTAATAATTATTTACCTCATCAGGTACTATCTCTTCAGCACTTTTATTAATATTATACAGCCTCTCCCCTTCCATTTCACCTTTATATAGCCCCTCTCTTACCATTCACCTTTATTTCCCTCTATTGCTCACCACTTTTATCTGTTCCTTAGCCTCTTACAACACCCTCTTCCTCCCCCATCCTCTCTTTACTTACCTCACTTCTCCCCTCAACATACCCTAACACCTTATCTACACATCACTATGACCCCTTCACACAAGGATACATACACAAACCTACTACTCCTAACTACTACTCTTGCTTGTCTTACTATACCATACACATTAACCTTCTTTGAACATGCTGACCTTCCTGGACAACACCACCCCTACCAGCAAACCCTACCCATCTCCCATATAAACTTACTCAGCCACAGTAACATATCCTCCACCTCTATCTATATACTTCCTAAGTATCATAGATGTACCCATTTGGCTTACTTCCATATCAGAAAAACCCTAAACAATCACTATAAACTTCTTAAGGCTATTCAACTTCCTCAAAAACACCCACTACTAGATGGTGATGTTCATCCAAACCCTGGCCCTCATACTGTTATTCCCACTAACCACCACAAACCAACCCCTCCTACTAATACTCTCTCTAATAGATCATCTAACTCCCTTTTGATAGCTCACCTTAACATCTGCAGCATCAACAATAAAATTTCCCACTTACATGCACTCTTAGATGTGCACTCATTCGATATTCTCTGTATTACAGAGACATGGCTAAAGCCCTGAACTCTGGACCAGGAGATTACCCCTCCCAGATATAATATCCTAAGATGTGACTGCAATAATAAAAAGGGCGGAGGAGTAGCCATTTTATACAAATCTGATCTCCAAATCTTACCTCTCAATATGCCCCTACCCTCAGATTCAAATGCTGAAACCCTCAGTATAAAACTATCTATATAATTTGCACATATCCCCCCCCCCCTGGAAATAATATCAGCACTCTGGAAAATATTCTTAGCTACCTCTCTACAAACCTACCTCAGGAAACCATTGTCTTAGGTGACTTTAATATAGACTGGGCAACCTGTAATTCCCCTAATCCTACCAATCACATAAATCTTCACGGTTTCTCTCAAATAATAACCATTCCTACTAGAATCCATAAGCCAAGCAGTAATGAATCCACCCTTGACTGGATACTACTCGACAGCCATGTTGATACTTATAAACCAGGAACCCTTCCTGATGACATTAGTGACCATATGATAACCTATATTATTAAACAAAAAGTTCATAGCCCTAACACTAATACTTTTAAAACCTCCCATTCCAAAAAACACTTTAACCCAGTCAGTTTCCAAAATGAACTAAAAGCATGTGACTGGTCACCTTTGCTTCATCTTCAACTTGATGAAGCAGTGACCTATTTCAATACCAGATTCCTTCAAATCCTAGATTTCCATGCCCCATATCACACTTCCCGAATAAGGACCAAAACCACCCCCTGGCTCTCAAAACTAACCAAACAAAAGATCCTCCTCAGAAATAACATCTGGGCCAAATGGTGAGCCACAAAAAACCCATCAGATCACCTCCACTTCAAACAATTAAGAAATGCCAGCAAAAAACAAATTCTCCAAGACAAAAAAGAATATTACCTTCAACTCCAACAAACCCACCAACAAAAACCACAAAGATTCTGGTCTGGCATAAACAATCTTCTTAAGCCAGGCCACTCTACAACTCCTGCCCCCTCAGGCTTCAACCATAATAATGCCAACCAGATTCCGGATGCCTTTAATAACTACTTTACCAAAGCCATTCTAACCCTAGCTAATACTTTGCCACCTGTCACCTCTTCCCAGTTAGATACCACTAATACTCCATCTCCTACCTTTCATATAAAACCAGTACCCACATCCTTCATATGCAACCTCCTCTTAAAAATTAAGCCCTGCACCCCTTCTGCTGATTGTCTTCCTGCTGAATTCCTGCAAATTGCAGCTAAAGCCATTGCCTATCCCATCTCCATACTTATAAATAGAACAATCTCAGAAAGCAAAATCCCACCCATATGGAAAGTATCACATATCATCCCTCTGCACAAAGGTGGCCCATCTACTGAACTTTCCAACTTTCGCCCCATTGCCTTACTCTCTCCAATAGCTAAAATAATGGAGAAATGCATTCACAGACAACTACTTGACCACCTTCTCCAGAATAACTTACTTGCAAACTGCCAACATGGTTTTAGACCATTCCATAGCACAACAACTGCCCTGCTATCCTTCTCTGACACCATAAACAAAAACCGAAACAGTAACGCATTTTCATCTACACTTTTCATTGACCTTTCAAAAGCCTTTGATATGGTGAATCATAACTTGCTTATTGACATACTAAAGGTCCAATCACTTGATGCACAGGCAATGGTTTAAATCCTATCTGGAAAACCGACACCAAGCCATACTTTGGAATAATAATCTTTCCACACCACTCCCTGTGAACATAGGAGTACCTCAAGGCTCTATTTTAGGTCCTCTTCTCTTCTCTTTATTTATAAACAACCTACACACCACAATTCCACAAGCCACCTGCATACAATATGCGGATGATTCTACCTTAATTTGTTCAGCCAAGTCCATAACCTCTCTCCAGTCAATCACCCAATCCGTATTTAACAATGCTGAAAACTGGTTCTTGCAACATGGTCTCCTACTGAACCCCAAAAAAACTAAATTATTGCTCTTTGCTCCTACTCTTAAGTCATCTCAACTGTACTTCACTGTAACCTCTAACAATGGTACTAACATATCCCCTGACACTACTACCCGTCTACTGGGAGTAACAATTGATAACCACCTTAGCTATGATCACCATATTAACTCTACAATAAAGTCTGTTAACAAAAAACTTGGCACCCTTTACAGAATCAAACCCTTCTTAACCCCTTCTGCCAGGATAACCATTTCCCAGACTCATCTGATTTCTACCCTATTCTATGCCTCTGCAATATATACTAATCTTTCTAAAAGCAACCTCTCCAAACTCTCAGCATGTTACAATAACATAGCCAGATTTGCCACTGGCACCCCCTTTAGAACCCACCATTGTCACAACATCAAACAGCTGGGATGGTTAGAACTGCAGAACCAACTGCTATGCCAACAACTTGTCATCTCCCATAAGATTCTCTATCATCCTAACAATACCCCAATCCTCAATAATCTGATCACCCCCTACAAAAATCTTACTACACTTAGATCAGCTAATAAGCTACTAGTTTCCACTATTAAATCCAACAACAAAGCAGGGGACTCTCTTTTCTCCAACACAATAGGAAAAAGTTGGAACCAGCTTCCTAATGAACTTACCACCCTCACTTCCACTCTTCTTTTCAAAACACTACTTAAAGAATGCCTTAAAACTCACTGGCTCTGTCCCTGTTCTAACCCTGACTAACACCTCCTTCCCCTTGCTGCTCTCTCTATTCTCCTGATCTACTGCACTATCAGTCCTTGTAGTTATGAACGTATATTAGTCAATAATTTTATTAATTGTTATCTCTCAAATGCTCACTAAATGTATTTTGTTTTAGTATATCCTACTATACTGCTTTGTTTTAAGTCTAACTGAACCTCAATTATAAACCAACTACTGTATTTCTGTCAACTATTACTATATATAATATTGATTGTCTGTGCCTTTGCTTGGAGCTTTTCTCCCCGGGCCTCTACTAAAAATGGACATATATCCAGCTAGACTAGCCCGGTCAACAAATGTAAAATAAAATAAAATAAATAAATAAATGTGTAAACTTGAGGTCTTACTGGCTTGATGCATATATTGACAAATAAAGGAAAGTGAGATTTTACTTTTACAGGCTTTACTTGTTCAGACAAGAAGACATTCCACCTACTACGTTCTAATATGAGACTTGCTTCCATGGATCTCAACACATGTTCGAATCACCCAGGATAGTGCTGCCTAGGATTTGTTTATCACTACATCAATGGTCAGTACAGTGTAACAATCAAAATAATGGATCATTTCTAATCCTCGACAAATTAAGCCAATGAGCAAGCCTTTCAATCCATTTAACTTGCTTCCTTAGAGTGCAGTCCTATACAGTGACAGATAAGCATGTTTGCGATATTTGGTGCATTTGCCATTATAACAGTGGCTGTCTGTAAGACTCACAGTCTTCCACTTACTGGCAATGTACATACTAATAAACCAGAGGGAGCGAAATGTACACCAGTGTCACAAACAAAGGTAAAGGCAGTCACATTCAATAAGAACTCTGTTGTCACATTTCATAAGCAAGAATTTATCTGTAAAATTAGCCCATGTTCCTCTGCAGTGATTGAATACAGCCAAGAAAATGAACTCTCATTGCATAGCATGGCTTTTTATGGAGTGCAGTGCCACTTATGATGGAAAGTATTGCAGTCACAAAGTAACGTATGCACCATTTCAGCCTCCATAAGTGTTGCAGAAGATACTTTTCCTGTGGGGAAGGAAATTTGCCTGCACACGTCTGGATGAAGCTCCACACATACCTGAGATCAAATTTTCTACACTTGATCTGCTTCATCAGATAGCACTACAGTTTAAAGTTCATGAAGGGAATCTGCTAGGAGATATTTACAGAGTTTCTCATCTGGTCAGGCATGACTGCAGTAATGGATAAAAATGGACCTCTCCATTATTTTTGCGTAGTGGAGGTGTAGTTTAAAAGCTGACATGGTAACGTTTTGACAATTTTCTGCAGACTGGCTGAGTGATACAGTTTGTTTCTGGATCAATACCTCTCAGCTGTTACAAAAATAATGGCAATCATTAAAGTAACAGATTAGTTTTAGTTGAGAAAGGCATACTAATCACTGACCTCTTATTCTGTCATCTTTCTAAACTTTTCATGCCACTGTTTTAAAAAGTGCCCCTCGCTCTGTCCCAGATTTTTGAGGTAAGAGGCTAAGACAAATGTTGACTGCTATAATTTCCATTTAAAGATTGCATGTACACTTACCAGTGTTATCTATAATTGCTAAAAGCTCAAACTACATCTGTGCAGTTTTTGGATTTAGTACTTTGAAATTCCAAGCAGATGTGCACACAAATTTGCCTGTTCTTGAAGTCACCTGATTTTCTTTCCATCAGTCTAATATCTATTATTTTGCTAAACATATCCTAGTCACCGATCATCTATATGAGCTGGTATTAACAATCATTGCGCAGTAACACATCCTCATTTTGTGCTCCAGCTTTCCAGCAAAATTGATCTGCACATGTAGGACTTTCAAACTGCAGAGCACATCTTTAAGCCTCATTTTGTGCTCCAGCTTTCCAGCAAAATTGATCTGCACATGTAGGACTTTCAAACTGCAGAGCACATCTTTAAGCACAAATGATAATTCAATGGTTCAATGACTAAAGTAACAAACTTAGGGCCTACATTAACCAATTTAGTGTTTGCCTAATAGACATCACTGGAGAATATAGAATTTCATTAAACCAGTTTTCTAATTCAGATTTAGATTTTGATAAATCATTTGCCATTCGTACATGTCTAGGTAATGAATTCCATATCTTTCCTGCCCTAATAAAGATCTCTTTAACTTCCAATTGGAAATAGGATTTCTTACATCTACATTTTTATTTTGTATACCAAGATAAAGGTAATATCTAAAACGGTGGCCAATAATTTGTCCTTAAGGCATCTATATATATCATAATAATGCCACCTCTTAGTAACTGGAAAGCCAAAGAATACACAGACAAGTATATCAGTCTTTCTTTATAGGATAAGTTAAGACAGCCATTTATCTGTCTGGTAAAGGTTTTCTGAATCCATTCCGACTTCTTCAGTTGTGAAACATTTAATGCACATAAAGCCACCCTATCCCTGTATATTCAATAATCTTCTTCTTTCAGCCTTTTCCCAGTTAGGGGCTGCCACAGAGAATCACTTGTCTGTTCATGATTGGCAGTGGAGTTTTATGGTGTTGAGTTGCCAGCCCAATGCTCAGCCTTCCACAGAAGGCATCCTGCATATTCAATAATATGTCTTATAATTGTTAAATAAATCTTTAGTAACACCCGACTATTTCTGATTGATAAACATAGAAAGCCATTCCTCATAAGACCATAACCATACTTCTCAACTGTCTAGATTTTTGCCTCATATCTTTGGCCTCTTCCTCATAAAATTGGTGTTTTCTGGCAATCATTGAGGATGGAAGTCTAAGTTCTAGACTTCATTTTCTTCAGAAAATACATGCTAACACAGATCCTGTTACCTAGCAAATTCCTAAGTTTATAAGAGCAATATTTAAAACATGTCCCTATTTTTGGGCCTTTGCCTCCATTATTTTAGGCTTTGTCCATATTTATTGAGGCAAGATGTTGAGCAGTATGACCATAATATTTCCTAATAATGTTTGTCACATTAACGTTAAAGTTAAGATTCATATCTACCGTGATACCTGGATGTCTCATTCCTCAAAAGAAATACAAATCTGATTGTTCATAGTTTAAGGATATTGATTATTACTATGCCCAAAATGTAAAATTGGACATTGTCTACTGTTAAGCCTCATACCTTTGGATGTTATCCATTTGTATAGGTTATCCAAGTAAGACTGCAACAGATACCAATCACTAGCATGCACCCTACCTGATTATCATTGGTGAACTTACTTAACCATATAGATTTTGATTTTGGGCACTCTGACAACATTAGACCAAATCCAAAAAACACAGTAAAAAATGTTCTTACTAAACAAAACCTAAAAATAAAAAATACATCAATGGGAAACAAAAAACATTGAAACAAACAAATAGCACAAAACAGTGAGTGCTTTCCTCTTTAAATGCAGACCTCTTCAGACTGAACAAACCTTAACATACAACACATTTAAATAACACCAACTGGTCCCATGATTTAAAATTTGGTCATATGACCATAAAATGAAACACATAATACATTAAAAATATTTAAAAATCAATGCTTCAATCCTTTTCTTCTTAAATAAGCTACAAAATCTTCTCTGTTATTAAGAGACAGATAGGTGACAAACATTTAATCTTACCTGCCATAAATACCCAAGCCAACCCAGCTGTTCTTCTGCATTAAAACATCTGTCAAAATGAATTACTCCTTCATCATTAGACCAAATACTAATGACCCCAAGAACACTTAGCACTCCACTGGCCATCAATCTACATTTGGAGTAGGAATTTGTAGTTTCCTCTCTGTAGGTTCTACCCAGCATATTTACTTATTTAGCTACATAACCAGAGTTATCAGTTCTCATTAAAGCCATTAAAATTGTTTCATGGGGGTTGGAGTCAAAAGCCTTGGCCAGATCCAA
This sequence comes from Protopterus annectens, assembly GCF_019279795.1. Classification (NCBI taxonomy): domain Eukaryota; kingdom Metazoa; phylum Chordata; order Ceratodontiformes; family Protopteridae; genus Protopterus; species Protopterus annectens. The sequence goes on from NC_056734.1 coordinate 869,969,371, forward strand.
AAACACAGCATCAGCAACTAATGAATTATCCAGTGGGCTAACAATTTGTTCATAAAAAATGATCAAATTAGTAACACATCATCTCCCTGAAAGGAATCCATGTTAATATATATCACAGGTAAAGTCAATAACTTACTTACAGGAAAACAGCAATGTCTTCTCAAAGCACTTACCCAATATGCAAGTCAAACTCATATCTTATCTCAATACCAAATTGCCTGATTTACCAAGCTATTTACTTTCTTAGCACACAAGTATTAAGAGAGAGTATTAATGTGTCATAGAAACACTAAGGGGGGTCCATTTTTGCTACTGCTATCATGCCCAGTAATGAAAGGTGGAACCTTCACTAGACATAATGCTAAATAAGCAACTTATTTTAATGCAATTTAAGATTCAGTTCCAAAATTCTCCTAGAGTGCCTATGTAAGAGAACTCCCAAATGATTAGGATTATCATGGCTACATCACAAATCTACCCATGTATCCCACAAAGAATCAGCACCCTTGTTCAACAGGAACAACTTTTTCTTCCCTTTACTAATCCTTAAGCTAGATACACAAACAAAATCTTGAAGCAAGCTAAGTCCAACACATCCACATGTGGTGGTATGAAAACATCAGTTAAAAAATGTGTTCTTTAAGGTACATCCAACATTGACACACCTCCCCTAAAGCAGTAACTATGGCCAAGAGTTCCATGGCCACTATGAAGAGTGAAAGAGACACTGGGAAGCCTTAACATGTGCATTTCTCTAACTGCAGTCTTGATCATAGGTCTGAGTTAGTAAGAATCCTAGCTCCTGTGTCATTATATGAATCCTGAATAACCATATAAAGCTGATCTCAGAAGCTAAATTCTTAAAGGATACACTTGATTTAACCTCATCTGATGAAATCAGTGAAGAACAGTTCTTGGTTTAGACTCTCCAAAAACAACTCTGTTAGTAAAGATAACACTTCAAGAGGATCTGAGCTAAATGTCTGATGGGCAAACTCCACTTGTTCTGACCTAAACAACAGAAAAGAGAAGTTGGAGATGATCGTCTAAAATACATACAACGATCTTTAATTTCCAAGCTAATAACAGAACTAGGTCTATAATTTGAGACCAGTATATAACCTTTTTCTTGGTTTCAGAATGACGAGAATGTTTGGTGTATGAGATGATTCAGGAATCACCTTGCCCTTCTGGATGCACCTAAATAAAAATCAACATACCTCAATGTAGTAGGTTTGTCAAACATTGATAAATTAATACACTGATTTCATCTGAGCTGGGAGCTTTCTCTTTTAAGGATATCTGAATTTCTCTCCACACTTTCATGGTCACTGTGGGTTGACTTAACAATTTTATGTGTGACTTACTTAAGTTTAGCAGTTTAGTTCTTCTGTGCAACTACTAAATATTACTCTGTACTTCTCATCCAGCCAAAATGCCTTGCTATAAACAGCTTTATAAAAGCTGACACACACTTTGTTTAACTGACAAGTATCAATGATAATTTGACTCAGGAGTGTTTTTAAACTCAAAATGCCATGATTTTTGCTCCATTGACATAACTTATAAGCTGTCTTGGCTTGTTCCTTGAAGTCCAAATATGGGTCACTACTCTTTCCAAAAAGAAATTTGGTCTTTGCCTACATTGTTAAACCTAAATGCTTGTAATATATCTTATAACTCAACAATGCTTTATTTCAGCTCCAGAAGCCATATCTGCAACCCAGATGACCCATGTTTGACTGATGGCATGGGCATTAGAGTGACCTTGCAGGAGAAGAGGGGAGCGACTCGCTGATGCCAGCATGCCCATCCTGGGGGAGGGGAGGCAGCTTGGCTGACTGCATTGGCAATTGTTGAAGCATTAGGAACCAGCTAGCTCCATGCTGCACATGATATGCTGCTTAAATGGGAAATCTGGCATCAGCAGCAGTGCAAAGGTACCTCCCAAGGCAGTTATAGGGGAGCTCACAAGGCTGCTGCAGGATCTATAAACTGCCCCACTCACTAGCATCCAACTCTAGCCTCATTTGGAGAATTAATGTACCAGAGGTTTCTCTCCCCTATGGAGTAAGGATTGGCTCAACTGTGTGCAAAAAGAGGAGCCATTGGATAGGTCTTGTGGACACTGAAACATTTTTTTTGTCCTTGAAATGTTTATTGGCACATTTATTGCTTGACTCTTCCTTTTTTCTCCAACATGTTAATCTCATTTTCTTTCCTCCCTGGTAATGTCCTATATCTGACTTATAGATAAATAGTAGGGTTATCTTTAAAGATTCCCACCATACTCCTGATGGCACAAAGCTGAATGGCTTGCCCTCTAGAAACAATTCTACTCCCCCCTCTATGTGTGAGTAGGGCCTGAGAACCTTCAAAAATTAAGGGTCTTCAAAGCAGAGGGAAGACATCCTGAATCCCTTGCCATGAGGCCTACCTTCAACCATTTTGCTTCTTGATTTGTGAAGGAGCAATGTAAAACTTGAACTGAATACAAGTAAAAAGAAAGGAATAGGGCACTAACCAGTAATTTACTGTATTCCCATGCATCTTCATTGAGGTAGAGGACATGTTCCCTGGGTTCTTTGATTGTAGAATCCTCATTATATCAATAAATCCTAACTGAGCTATGCCTTGCATCTAGGCATTCTAGAATTTCAAATGAGTCTCATATTTTGTGTTACTTTAATCTATAACAGAGTTGAAATGAACTCACCCAGAGAAGTATCACACATTTAACTCCATAATTAGCATCACTTACCACTGAAATAACTTTAGTGAAAAGGATGGAGGTCACAATTGGGACCCTACTATGATCACAAAACAACACTTCTTTGTCTGACTGCTAAATTGGTCCAGAACACATCCACCTTCTCCTTCTTACAGATTGTCAATAAGGGACCATTTGAGCTTATGGTGAATCCATTCAGAGACCCCAAACTTAGCTCTAAGCATAAGGCAAAAAAAAAAATCATATTCCTACCACCCATTTTATCCAAACTGCATGCATACTAAGATGCCATTTTTAGATCTTAAAGGAACACATTCTTTAAATATAATGAAATTTAATTTAGTGTATGCCTATTAATGGCTGTATTCAAGCCTTGGTATACAAGAATATACATTCAGCCATTAAGTAACACACATTTAATCATTAAATAATGTAGTCAGCAACTATTCTTACAGATAAAAAGCTTCATGTGTGGGTCTAGTCAAAAACAGTCCCACTAAACAAAGTTCAGTCAGTGGTTATGCTATATGTGCTGGTTACACAACTCTTAAATTGCTAAGTGAAATTATTCGTCATGGCTAAAAGTTATTAAACCAATAATCATGAATCAGTTTCTCATGTCAAAGCCTTCTTTCCCAAAATAACTTTAAACAATGTCAGCAAACACTGGCCCATGTATTTTTGGATACTCTTAGATGACCTGGCTGGTTGTGACATGGCTTCAGAAGAAGCATTTTATTTTATTCATTTTATTTGCAGTTTGTTAATCAGGAAAGTCCATTGGGCTGAGATGAGCCCTTTTTCAATGGAAGCCCAGGGAGAGAAGCTCCATGTGGGTCTGTATTAGATATTCGAATGTTCCTAATAACCAAAAACCACACAGTGTCGAACATACAGAACAGCATTTTTTTCCCAGGGGAAAAAAAAATCTCTGCTCCAAAAAAAAAAAAAAAAGAAAAGAAAAGAAAAAAAAAAAATCCCTACACCCCCCCCTTACTTAAATATACCAACTCCAAGATCACATGACAGTGGAGGAAACAGCAATGGCCCAGTGATTTTTTTTCCCTGGGAAAAAAATTGCTGTTCTGGCCATTCAACATTATGTGCTTTGGTTTATCAGGGGTCAATGTAAGAGCATTCTCACTTTTCAATGTTCAACGTCCTGATATAGACCCCTCCATGTACACAAAAACAAAGCAAAGTTAAGCAAGAATTAATACAAAATTAATACAAAAAATTAATACAAAGTTAATACAAAAAATATTGCAGGATATTGCAACAGCAAAATGTACAGAAAATTATTACAACATAAAAATTAATAGGCATCTACTGATACAGAGATAGAAGTAGTGGTAGGATTTGTATTGTGTGCCATAAGTATAGATGTTGAACCCTTGTAAGATAAAAAGCAGTGTGTTATGAGAGCGATAACAGATGCCTGTACTATATAAGGTGTAAAAGGGAGAAGGTAATTACCAGAGAAAGATGAAGGAGGAAGATGGGATGGCTAGTGTTAGATAGAGTTTTGAGAGAGAAGGTTAAAGGATGTGGGATGGGGCGGGTTAGCAGGGGTGGGAGCAGGAGCACTCCTAATAAGAAGAGAGATAAGACTGTAGTAATGATTTACAACTGGAGAGATTTTGGGTAGTTCAGATATGGAAAGGAAGTGAGTTCCACTTTCATGCTAGGGAAAATGACAATAGAAGTTGGCCAGAAGTATGTAGCAGTTTATACACTTCAAGGAGGTTTTGGTTATTAGACCTGAGACGTGGGTCAGAAAGATGCATAGTAAGGGTGGAGGAGAGGGAGGGGCATTGAGATAGCTTGAAAATGAGTTTATGGGCAGTGGTGAGTTGAATGTATGAGAGATAGTAGGTGAGCTCCAGCCAATTCAAGGAATGTAAGGAATCACAGTGGTGGGAGAAGGATTTAAAGCTGGTAGCAAACTTGGAGATTTTATTGTAGCAGGATTCTAGTTTAGTTTTAAGGGTGGCTTGAAGATTGGTAAGGATGGGTCCCCCATACATGAGAGAAGGGAGGAAGTAAATGGTACAGAGGATAAGCTTAGCTGAAGAGGTGAGATAGCGATTGTGGTGGTAAAGCAGTCTGAGTTTATGGTGAGTTTTCTTGATGTTAGTTTGAAGGTGGATGTTAAACTTTAGTTGTTCATCGATGAGGACACCAAGAAGCTAAGTATGGGGGACAATTTCAATGGGAGTCAAGTTTTGGCTTACTACAGAAAATAAGTTTTTGTCTGTTTTTGTGTTTTTAGAAGGGGTAAAGATAATGAGTTTGGTTTTAGATGCATTGAAAGCTGGATGATTGTTTTAGCATCCATGTCTCAGTGCTGTTAAAGGTGGCCTGGGTTACTTGCATGAGTTTGGGGAGAGACTCAGCAGAGCAGATGATGGTAGAGTCATCTGCATATTGGACAAGTTTAGAATTTGGGATGCATTGATGAGTCGTTGATGAAGATGTTAAATAGTAAAGGACCCAGGACAGATCTTTGAGGATGCCTGTTGTAGTGTTGAGATATGAGGAGGTACAGTTATTCCACTTGATGGCTTGTTGTCTATTTGAGAGGTAACTGGAAAACCAGTTGATGGATGAGGAGGAAAGATTAAGGTGGAAGAGCTTGGACAGAAGTAGGGTATGAGAAGTAGTATCGAAGCCCTTAGATCGGTCTAAAAAAGGCAAGATATGATATTGCCTAAGTCACAAGCATGATTAATATCATCAAGGAAGGATAGAAGGGCTGTGGTGGTGCTGTGTCTGGGTCAAAAATCATGTTGTGTTGGAGTCAGGAGATGATTGTCTAGAAGGTAAGGTAGAAGTTGTTTGTAGGTGAATATATTTTTCAAGGATTTTTGAGATGGGGAGAGAATGGCTATGGGGCAGAAGTTGGAGATGTCAGTGTTGTTGCCTCCTTTGTGTAAGGGAATGACGAAGGCCTTTTTCTAGAGAAGGGGTACATAGAATTCTTGTATGGAATTATTAATTAGAATACAGATGGGGAGAGCTATGTCAGCAGCTAACTTCAGGAAGGTGGATGGCATGTTGTCGGGGGCATTAGAGTATGGTTTCAATTTTTGGAGGAGTGTTAGTGTTGACGAAGATGGGTTTGAGGGAGAAATGAAGGGATGGGTGGTATTAGTGGCAGAAGTAGAGGAATTGTATGTGGGAGATCTGAAAGGAGCTAAGGAGTTCTTAGGGAAACATCTAGTGAGCTTGACTATTGAGTTTATGAAGAAAGAGTTGAATTTGGAGTCTGTGGGAGCTAGGGTTGGGGCAAGGGTTGTCTTTTCTGCTGGGAATATGGAGGGTAGAAATGCTACTCCAAAAATTGTTGGGGTTGGATTTGTGAGTAGTTTGAAGTTTGGAGTAGTAGCCATTGCAGTCGGAAGCAATATGTTTTTTAACTGTGTTGCAAAGTTGTTTATATTCAGCAAGGGAGTTGGGTCTTTTGTATTTTGGTAGAGTTTCCATGATTTGTCATGGGCATGCATAACGGCTATTGTTTCTTTGGAAATCCAGGGGGCAGTTTTGGATTTTACTCTTTTTGTTCTGGGGGAGGCAAAGTTATTTAGTAGGTTAATGAAGGAAGTATTGAAGTGAATAACAGTGTTGTCAAGAGGAAGAGTTTTAAGAGGGTTACAGTTCATCTTTTTTATGTAGTCTGTGACAGATTCAGGGTTGAAGTTTGTGAGGGTATGAGTTGAGATATAGGTATGTTGTAGGTATAGGCAGGAAGTTGATTGCTGAGGGACTCCGGCAAGGTGCCACTGTCAGAGATGTTACTGGGATGGGAAACTAGTATCCAATACAGGGTACTGCCTGAAGAGTTATCTTTATTAGGTCTTGCAGGAGAGTTAATTAATTGAGAGAAACTGTATAGGTTTATGTTCTGTGAGGTGGTGGTAGAGTGAATAAATGACCAGTTAATGTTAACATCACCTAGGATAATTGTTTCATTACTAATACTAGTTGAGAACCAAGAGAGAATGTCTTCAAGGATGGGGATATTGTTTCCAGGTGGAATATATAGAGCAGTTATGACTATATTTTTATGGTTGTTAATTTTTAGGAGGGCTAATGTTATTTTGGCTGTACTAAATTGAGTTATACGGTTGGTTTAAGGTGTCATGGTTAGGGAGGAGGAAAAAAGTAGGGCTACTCTACTCCTTTCTTCTGAGTTCTGTCATTTCTTATAATTCTGTCGTTGGGGGGGGTGATTTCAGAGTCTTTCAGGTGAGACTTAAGCCAGACATGTTTCAGTGATTGATAGAATATTGGGGAGGTTATGGGAGAGCCAAGCTTGGAAGTTGAGTAGTTTATTGCAGAGGCCTTGGGCATTAAAAAGGAGGAAAGAGCGAGACGGTGAGAGAGTTCACTTACCAAGTAGGGAAAGCTGCTGGCAAGCCCAAAGTGAGTCTAGCACAGGCTCAAGGCAGCAGTTCAGTTTAAGAGGCTGTGGCTGGGAGAGACAGGGCACCTTTAAGTAGGGAGAATAAATTAACTAAGGGAAATAAGCTCGCAGAGAACAACAGGGAGCTGAACAAAAAGTGAACATATGTTGCTATGTTGCATTTTCAAAAGTATTATAATATAACGCATGAGGGGGGCAGCAGAAAAAAATCCAAGAAGGCAAAATTTATCTTGTTATTTTTATGGAGTAGTGCCAACAGGCCTACAAAATCCAATAACATAGATAGGCAAACAGGAGAAAGAAAAAAAAAATGCTCCAAGAGTCATTACAGACTGTGGAAGAAAAAGGAGATCCAGTGCAAAGAGATGAGAAAATAATGAAGTAAACTAAAGTTTATCATTGGTCTGTGGACTTACAGAACTAAATAACAAACAAACAGGCTCGGACTCCTTGCTCCAGCAGATAAAGTTGTAAAGGTTCTCACCAAAAAATGTAGCAAAGCAAATTCCTTAACGCAAAATTTATTAATACAGCGTTTTCGCCATGTGCACTGACACGGCTTCTTCAGAGTAAAAAACACTCTTCTTTTACTCTGAAGAAGCCGTGTCAGTGCACATGGCGAAAACGCTGTATTAATAAATTTTGCGTTAAGGAATTTGCTTTGCTACATTTTTTGGTGAGAACCTTTACAACTTTATCTGCTGGAGCAAGGAGTCCGAGCCTGTTTGTTTGTTATTTATTGGTTTTCCTGCATCACGTTTCGACTTACAGAACTAGTTAGATAACCAAAAAAGAGCATGTAATCACCCACCTTGCACTGAGCTAGACCTTTGTAAAGCTCACATATATTAATAAATGCTGTTCACAAATGTTAAAACTTTGGACATTGCACATTCTTAGTCACAAAATGTAATATGCATCTGAACTGTGCATAGCTAAAACCATAGGCCGGGATTCACTAATCCTCCGTGTAAGACTAACTAAATCTTACACGGAAACTGCAGTCTAAGAGTATGATGTCAGCGCATCATGCATATTCATGAGGGTGCGCTGACTTAACTCTAAGGCTTACACGGAGCGTGCACGAGTGCAGGGGGTGTGTCAGACTGCCGAGCAGTCCAAATATCAACGCCCCTTTAAGTGCCTAAACTGCAAATGTCAGCTGAAATGAGCGAGTCTGCTCAAATGTCCACATACCCAACACTACACTCCCCCACATTCTAAATCCCTGTACAAGTTTAAAATGTAAAGCTTTCCTTTTTTTTATTATTTCCGATATAGCTGCCCATATTTGTGCATGTATGCGCGGGTTTGCCCATTGCTTACCTACAGTTAGCAGTGTAGACATCAAAGAGGATAATAAACTATTTATATGCACATTAAACCAAATAGAAATAGCGTAGTGGTAGAGGTCTCGCACAAAGAGGAGGCATTCCCAGTTCGAGTCCCGCCACTCTACTACCTATTTTCTGTAGGAAATGTGTGCATAAAAAGAATTCCTGACATTTACCTTTTAAATTCCAGTAAAATGCATTGAAATGGCCTATGTGGTAGTGAACGATATTATATATATATGAAGGCGGAATGGCCATGCATACTGATAAATGCATAAGTAACGTATCTTAAGCAATGTAAAGCACTACTAAGCAAAGTTTACTAGTATCAAGCACAGTTAAGTACAATTGCTCATAGCTTAGCACTGCTTTAACTAGCACAATAGTTTTGCGCGGAGCTGTGCATTGCGCTAACTAGCACAACATTGGGCAAAGTCAGGCAACGTCGGGCAGCGTAGAGCAATGTCGAGCAACATCGAGCAACGTTGGGCAAAGGTGAGCAAAGTCAGCTAAACACGGCCATACCTCCTAGCCGGTCTGGTCAGTAGCAAAATAAAAAGCAATGACAGGCCTCAAACCCAGGATACTGTGAACCATAATCACAATGCTAAACCACTAAGCCATGACACCTTTAAATATGGATGCATTTCCAACACACTCGTATATATCAAAGTTTACCCATTGCTAAGCAGGTTTGCTTTTAGCTGAGATTTTTCAAAACTGGCCAATCACAAATAAGTGCGGGAAATGAGGCATATTTAAGCTCCATAGGCGGGAATAATTGCCATAACTGGTTGTAGCTCCCAGCTGCAGACAGTATGGCCGGTGTTGGAGAGGGCTCTCACTTTCGAGCGCAATGGTGGGGCATTGAGGAGTCAAAAGTAATGGTTTGGCTCCTCATCCATCATCATGATGCAAGAGTCCTGCAGGGTCAGTTGCAGGGCACTGAGTACAAAGTGGAAGCCTGGAACCATCTAGCACATGATCTCACCAGTGTCACAGGCGTCCCTCGGACTGGTGAGCTGGTCAGACACCACTTCTCAGACCTGAAGAGATACAAGGAGGACCGACTGAACCAGTGAATACAAGAAGCCCGTGAAATGGAAAATGCCACACTACTGAGTATGTAGTCATGGAATGAAGTATGTAAGAATTGCTATTGTAGTCTATGTTATGGATAGATATGTCTCAATATCCCTTCATTTACTTCACAGCTGCAGGTGTCTGTGCTGCAAATCAGCAAGCCTATGCAGATAGGTTGCTAATGCTGCACCACCAAGCAGGTTAGTAATTATTCTGCATGTGTTGTCATATAAAAGAAGTGAGAGAGCCTGAAAAAGAGTGTTGTAACCCATTAATAAAGGAATAATGTATGTTGAATAACTTTTCTGCATGTACTGTTATATAAAATAAGTGAGACAGCATGAAAATGTGTTGTAACCCATTAATAAAGGTATAATATGTCTTGAATAAAAGACCTCTGCATGCACTGATATATCAAATAAATGAGAGAGCCACTAGAAAAGTGTGTAATGTAATTAATAAAGGTATAATTCCTGGAGTATGTCCATGTCACTTTCTTCGATATGTTGTCGTACCCTTGCATTATAGAAATAGTACTGTTGTATTAAGCGCAGTCAACCCACACATGGGTAGGCCCATATAAAGTGGATGAAGGGAGTGCCAGTAGCTGTTAAGCATATATACAGTCCTCAACTGTTAGTTCATGGCTGGCATGTACAGGTTAATCTGGCACATGAGTAGCTTGTTATTGTGTTCCCCAGAAATGTCAGTGTGCTGCTAGAAATGTAGGAGGCTGTCAACATATACCTGATAATGTCACCTGAACACATCCAGATATGTAGATATATAAATATAAATGAAATATATAAATATGTAGCAGTAACATCTGCATCCAGGACAGTTTGTATGTCAGATACAGGTCAGGTATATCAAGAACTAGCAAAACCCATTTTACAATTTAACGGACATTGCCTAGTGCAATAATACATGTAGGGGATATATAACTGCAGTCAATATGAATGTAGTGTAAACTATAAGTATATATAAGTTGTTAATGGAGGCATCTTTTTACACCCTACTGTATGTGCATAAACAATGCAATTCCACACCTCAATAACATTTGTTGGGACACATGTCCTATTGCTTTATAAATACCTGCATTTACATTGACGCATGTGCCCTGTTCACATACCACAATATTGGTGGCCTATTGCCACCAATCAATCCTGCATGCTGTTGGAATGTCCACTGTTGTTTTATATATGCATGTGTTATGCTTGCTGTTCAACTGTTGGAACTCTGGTGTGTTGGGTTAATGGGAATACTACCGTATGCTGTTACAACTAAATTGGAATGCTGTTGGCTATTACTAACCCATATTGTCATTAAATCATCCTAAACATAGAACGTATGGGAAGGCCAGTTCCAGTGCACCCACCTGTCCCACCTCAGCTGGCGATGGCACCTGGCACCAGCAGGTCCGGTGCCCAACCCGAGACCTCATCCTCCATTGGTCCTGTGACACCTTCGGGTGGAAGCACTGCAGGGGATGGGGCTCGTCCCCCCATGCAAGCATGGCCGGAGGAGGGCCACCTATCACCCTCCAAACGGTCCGAGCTGTGGTGCGTAGGGAGATTGAGTGTTCAATCGCTGATCCTCTACACCAGCTCGAGGCAAGAGTGGCACGACTCATGGGTGAGCCTGCCCCTCCTACACAGCCCCCAGCACAGCCACCTTCCGTGCTGTGAAGGTACAGTGGTGACTGCCCATGGGTGGGAATCTCAGTTCCACTGTTGCCATCTGTGGGCTCATGGGCTTGCGATTTCCAAACATCCTTCCCCATCAATGGTGTTCACCCACCCCATGTGTCATATTCTGCCCCTGTTATGCGTCTTGTTTGTCTTGTCTGTTTACCTCCCCAACCTACCTCCCAAAATATACCTACTTCCTCTACCCCACATTCTACTCTCACCTGAAAAAAAATGGACAATCTGCACCCACAAAAAAAGTACGCCCTATACATAGCTGCCCATTTTGCACACATGTCCACTGGACACATAAATTGAAATTTAATTGGCAGTACAACATACTTTGTTGTCCTCACCCCTCTCTCAGGGGTGGAAGGTTTCAAATTTCCCTCCAAATTACTAGTATATGCACAGCTGTTGCTGTTAAAGAAATGGGCAGCTATGGACCTTCCCTACACCCATCCTGCACATCCCGAGCTGTTTTCCCTACTGTCTTTCCCTCTTTGTGCCCCTTTTTCACCACTTTCCTATCTCCCCATTTTCTTTTCTTTCAAAGAAATGAGCGCGGGGGTTAGCGGGAGTAAGCACTTTTAAGCAGTAGTTAGCGTGTCTGCGCAACTGTGCGCCTGTGTGCGCTTAGCTAAGTATTGCTAAGCGTCACGCAAACCTGCGCAAACTCACTTACAACTGCTTAAAAGTGCCTTATTCACTCTGTATGTCAAGGCCCTTGTTCTGCCCAGCAGCAAAATAAAACACCTCTGTCAGCCTCTAACCCCAGACCCTGTACACACTGGACTGCATGAAGTACCACTAAGCCATGGTAAACATACAACAATTTGGTGCTGAAATAAATATATCATGCATCAGAATGAGTGAATGTAATGGACAAATGGGAATGCCATAACACAAATCCTGTTCTGTGGATCTTTACCAGCAGTTCTTGTGGAATTGCATTATATGATTGTGAAAATAGAACCAGCCATTCTAGCAGGAAATAATGTTACAGCAGCACTTTCCAACCCCCACACAGTATCATATCAGGACAAACACTGGCATATCTGATTAGGGCAGAGGCCATACTTCCCAACTGTGACTAATTTTCAGGCATGTCCCTGATTTTGAGACAGGTTTTAGCTGTGTCCCTCTGAAACCCTCTGAAACGTACTGACGTTAGGCAGAAAGTTGGGGAATTACACTTAATGAATAACGACAATAAGTAAGAGTTCGACACTGCTTGTAATTCAGGAAATGTGTATTAATCCATATGCTCTGGTTCTCTCAAAGTCTCAACTTAATGTCTCTAATATTGTAAAGGTGTACCTCACTTCTACCTACTTTTCCCTGAGTCTGTTCAATTATGTACCTCACTGTTTGAGAGGCCTGGCAGAGGCAGAAACACACAGGCATATCAGCTATTGTGCTGTTACACACCGTGCAAATAGCTTTGGAAGGAGTTCCAGAAGCATATCCTTATGTAGGAGTACAACACTGAAATACCAAGGGATGTAGCCATGTACTGGTAGCAACCAACTGTGACAATGCCATTGTTCCAGTGCTGAAAAGACCGTTGTGGTGCACAGACAAAGAATAACAGGCTAACTTCTGGCTACCATCTGGATATGTCCGTAGTTGGGAGCTACGCAGACAGACTACTTGCCTTGGTAAACTAAAAGGTACACAGCAACCCTTTAAGTTCAGCTAGATCAAGTTCACACATTAATACATAATGCTCTCTGTCCTTCTGCACCCCTACCCAAATGTACAATATACCTGTGTGTTCAGGGTCCACCAAGGATGTAGGTAGGCATACTCAGTACTGAAATTTGTCCAGATTCCTTCAGCAGCCTGTGCTAATGTCATCACTTAAAAAGCACAAACTGTTCAAATGTGAGTAAATTAATATTCACAGTATAGCAGTTCACAAACAGTTCATGTGCCAAATGAATACATCTCAATAACTACTTTTGTATGGCAGTTAATTGTATAAGTAGGATAGAAACTACATACTCCCATGTATCATGTGTTAGCATTTGTAGGGGTGAGTCCAATTTTACACTGACAACTGTGTAGTGGAAGTGCCAACATTCAGGTCTCAGTACAACATTTAAATCACTGGCTATACCCCTAGCTTCAGATATAAGAACTATACCAACCTTCTGACTTACATAACGGTGTCCACAGCAAACAAGCATGGGCCCCACTTTGGAAAGGTAAAAGGGCTACGCCTACCTGACATAGCAATTTATAGCATTGGGTTGCTATGACAGTGAGTACTGCAATTACCACACAGCAGGCTGCATGCAATTACCAAATGGTGGCCACCAATTGGTGCAGAGGCCATCACATGCACATGTGCAGATACCTATAAAAGCAGGCTGTACTTGCTGGCCACACATGCAATCATCCCATTGCAGATGCTGAGAGAGAGAGAGCGAGAGGGAGACAGAGAGAGACAGAGACAGAGACACACACCCCCCACCCACACCAGGGGAAAAAAAATAAAGCCAAAGACACAACAAAGTGAAAACTACAAACACATACAAAGGAAAGGTATGTAACAGATATGTATTTACTGGCATGTAGTAGATGTATTGGAAGACTACTCTACATACTTTGAAACATCAATATGTGGCAGCAGTACGTATCTATGCACAGATGCCCTGCATAACTACTGGCATGCAGAAATCAGTGTGTGTAGCTGTGTGTAGTGGGATATGACTGTGACATATGTAGTTCAGCATTAAATGTCAAACATCTGATCCATGTTATCTGTGTTCTGTACAGTAGTGTGTACAGTGTCTGTTTGGGGGAGTAGTGCATACGGTTATATAAACATGGATGTGACAGAGTAACAAATGCATGATAGTCATATTAATGTGTAGCTTAGCATTGGCAACAGCTGTACCAGGCTAGTATGCTAATCTAGCATTTGCAGCTATATATACACCCTCTAATATGACTGTGTGCTCACATGTGACACCTGTTCATGCTGCAGCAAGGCCCAACAGGTCAGCCATGAGGTACACGAACTTACAACAGTGTGGACCATGTGTGTGTATGGCACACACATATGGAGAGATCTGTCTGTGTCAGATATATTAGCATCTGTACATGTGCATAGAGCAAGGGTCATACTGCAACTGCTTGTGAAGGGTGGACATATATATGTTGTTTAAGGTTGTTATGTGCATATTTCTATGTAGGTTGTAGTGTGTGGCAAACAAGACAGCATACAGTGCTGGTATATGATATGTGGTGGTTAAACGCTGTGGGTATGATTCTTCCGGTATGCAGTGTTGCAGCCAGTGAGGCCTGCTAAAGCTACATGGGCTGAGAACACCTTCAATGCATTCCGCACAACACTGTGCAATATTATGACATAACTGTATACCTCACAACCTTCACATATGTGATATCCCCACCATGAAAGGTGGACTGTATATGTGCCTATATGTATATCTATATGTACACCAATGGATGTTCATATGTTTGTGTGTGTGTGTGTGTGTGTGTATATATATATATATATATATATATATATATATATATATATATATATAGATATATACATACAGAGAGAGAGAGAGAGGGAGAAAGACAAGGACATATTTACTGCAACAGATGCCTGGTGACAAAGCCATGGACACAAGCTCAGTGTTGACACTGAATTGGCATCCCTTCTTGTAAAAACTCTGTACCCATTAACTAACACATAGGTGGTAGTCTACTAAACACCGAAGGTGTGATAAGAGGCCATGGGAAACAGGTAGAAAGTAGTCTCCCCTCTGATAATCACAGTGCCACACTTGTCATGTCATCTGTCTACATGGCACACGTCATCACAAAAGGTGTATCATCCAGGGAAATATAGGTCAGTGCTCCCCTCTACTCATCACACATAAAGCTCATTATAGAGTACAATGGCCCATGTGGTATGTACCTCACATGACATCTACAGCAACTGGAAACGACACAGACATACCTCACAAAGAGTAATACCGGCCTCAAACAGATGCCCTATGCAGACCGTCTCACAAACCCACAGCTAGACTGTGTCGCTTACCGCCTACCCAGAGGTGACCTCTGCCTAACATACTAAGCTATGTCAAACCCAAAGCTGTTGGACATGCTCCATGTAAAAGATCACAATCCCTATGAGCTACACGCTCTAGGGACCTAAACCTTGTGACCTCAATAAACATCACATGCTGGAGGGATAGATTCCTATCTCAGAGACATCCCATACTCTGGAAAAAACCACATATCAATAGCAAACAAAGCTCCTAATTAACAGTCATCATAAATAATACTGATGATTCTATGGGAGATAGGAAATACACCCCGGGAATCACCTCTGTGTCTCTGCTTGTCAGGGCCACGTGAAACGTAATTACCTGTGTGTCAAAGGCCAGGGTAGCATATGGCTAGACCTCTATAGGCCTTAGGGCCAATAGCCTTTTACCTACTTATGAAGCGATACACACCCACATGTACTTGTTGCAATAATTGCTATGTGAGGTTGACTGAGTGTGATGGTGAATGAGTTGGTGAATGTGTCAGAGTTCTGTATATGTGTGATAGCTTAGCGTGAAACTGTTTCTGTCATGGTATTATGTGTCCTAGCTGTGATCCCAGCAAAAGATGTGTATGCAATTGCTAGGTGGAAAAAGCAGTATGCCATACGGTCTATCATAGTCCCTTGTGTCGACTGGCATGTCCCAGTGTAGGCTAAAGCAGTACATGTATGCTTATTGAGTGTTACTGCTGGTGAATACAACTCCTGTATGAACTGTAGTACTACCTGAAGCTGTATGCCTAAACAGCACAGTATGGTGTATGTCCACATTTCTTGGAACCACTGTTTTGTGTGTTCCCTGTAGTCCTCACAGATTACATACCTCAGGCATAAGTTTCCGTAACTACTGACACACAGTACTGTATGGTACATAGGTAAAGGTAATCTGGGTTGCCATACCTTTGTGTCTGGTATGTATGTCTGATGTGTGTATGGGTATGTCTGTACCATGGCCTCGGTCATATGTGTGTTACAGGATATAGGTGCATATCTAGCAACATGTATAGTGTAGTACAGCAGTATGCCACCTATATTAACGATTGTGCACATTTTTTAGGCAGGGGTTTGCCATCAACTACTACTGTGGTATACTGGTAATACTGTAACTGGACTTTACAATCATTGCAATGGATTACATATTTCTTGATGCATTAGCTTGATATATACCTCCTGTGTCTAGGTGGTGCATTGTGTCGCATACAGTGTGCCATGTCCTGTTTATAGTCTTACATACTGGTTTATCTTTGTTGCTGTGCAGAACATGGTTTGATATATAGAGTGTGCCAGGCACTGTCAGGCAGTTGTGGGCTGAGCACTGATATGTAGTATTGAAAGTGTGTATCCTCTGACAGCTAATAGGTTGCTATATATGGCAGTTTATTGATATCTGTACTTTAGAATGTTGAGTGTGCCACATGACTTGCTCACACATATTGTTTCATTGTCTTCCAGGGTCATGTCCCACCATCGTAACCCCAGCTATAGCCCAGGAGAGGAGGAACTGATAACAACAAGCCTGGTGCATCACTATGCCCTGCTGTTCTCCAGAACCAGCCAGGACCAGCATGAGCGTACTGCACTGTGGCAAGATCTTGTCCGTAGTGTAAATGACATAGGCATGCATAACCGGACATATGAGCAGGTACACCATCACTGCAGTGATTTAATTAGACATGTCCGGCAGCATGCGTCTGATATCCATAGACAACAGCTTGCCACAGGTGGTGGGGTAGCCATCCACTCCCCCTCACCAGAGTGGAGGAGCTGCTCCTGAGCCAGGTGGCTCCTGGCCAACAACAACAACAACAAGTAACATGCATCATCATGGAGGCCGGAGCCACACAGCAAGTTGACAAGGAGCGTGCAGGTAACATGGCATAGCTGTAGGCTACTGTTACCTCTATTGGTAGAGCATGCTTATGTGAGATGTGTACTGTGTAGTTAGAAGATGTGGTGCCTAGTGTTGTGCAATACTAATAATTAGGAATATAATCTGTAGTCCTGTGACTGTCAACCGTTGTACTACTGTAACATTGCAAACACACAGTAGCAATGCCACAGTTGTTGCCACTGACAAACTGTCTCATATCCTTGTAGGTCCCTCTGGTGTGACAGCAAGGCAGCAGACCCATGCTGGTGAGTGTGTTCTACAATTAAAATTGCTAATTATATGTGCATGTCATAGGTGAGGTGTATGCCATGTACACGTATCACACCTACGCATAATGCATGCTGTGCATGTTTGCTGTGAGACTATGCACATCCCAGTAACATGGGTAGCTGCCTGAAAAACATACAATACACAGACCATCCCACACAATTGTGGCAACACTGTAGTGGACATTGGATAGGCAGAGTCGATACACATGCAAACAACATACACAACTTTGTCATACACAGTACACGTTAACATGCTACAGATGGCGTATTCAGACACCCGCTGTAAGGTCACACTCCAGTATCCCAAATGTCATCCACACAGCACACATAATATACCTGAGGGGTAGATGCCTCTCATATGGCTGTACAACACTTGTCAACACATAACACATTTATGTTAGGCAATGCCCCCTATTGGACACCATACAAACCCATGTAACAACTGGCTGTGAAATGGTGAATGTAGCCATGGTACTGCAGTTCCGGTACAGCGTGGTATGTGCCGGTCTGGCACACATTAGTAGCCTTGAGTGACCACATGATGCTGCATGATGATGGCTCATGGTACTACACCCCATCCAGTTACAGTGACCACAGTACCACACATAGCATTAACTGCTATGCACCTCAATGTTGTGTGTGTGCAAACATATGCACCAATACACAATATGCATAGCAATCACCATTTGTACAAAGTGACACATATATGTCTTGTAATGCTATTGAGTGTATAGGTCACATGACACACACTGTGTATGTGTGATGTTTAATGTTGCAGTTGTGTTGTAGCATGCCATGTCATGGCTGGCACTGGCATATCCACAATTTGTCCTACACTCACCACAACCACTGTACAATGGCTATGTTGAGCAATGGTATTCCATCAGGTATACATCCACCACTCATCCTGTGTGTATACATAGCATGCATGTGCGAAACCTGTGTCCACAATCATCTGCTAAAGACACAGATGCTCTAATCAGAAATGGATATCTATGTGACACACAGATACACATCCAGCCATGGTATGTATACCTGTGAGTGATGGTGCACAGGACATTGCAGAGCTTTTAATACTTGCACAGCAATGTTGTGTCCTTGTACACATTGCATTCCAGGGTGAGGCCAATCACTAAACAACAACACACATGCATCAAAGCCATGTATACTGTTATTATCAAGGGCTGTCTACATACGTCCTGCATGCTGACACGTGTGATATAACTGTTTGCCTTGTGATACTGTACCCCACCATCACCCACTATTGAGTATGTTCTGGATTGCTGGTGGTGTGTGTGTGTGTGTGTGTGTGTGTGTGTGTGTGTGTGTGTGTGTGTCTGTCTGTTTTAGTGAGGAATGCATTTGTGTGCATGTGTGCATGTGTTCATGTGTTCAGGTGTGCATGTGTGCATGTGTTCCGACGTCATGTACAGGTCGTAAAGTGTGTTTCCTGTCTTCCACTCACAGGTGCTGACTTTGGGCTGGTTCAGTGTAGTGGGGAAACCAATGTCACTAAGCAAAATAGTGATGATAATGATGATAGGTGTGTTGAGGCACAGGCATGTTTGCCAGGGTCTGTCGTTGGGCCACCAACCGACAGTACACAAGTGTCCACCCCATCCATACACACAGTCATACTGCCAATTCATCCATCACCAATGTCCTTAGCTGAGGGACAGCATACAGTCAGCATTGGCCAGGACAGTGTGGTATCCATGGCACATGCATCCCAACACAGCGGCCATACCCAGGTGCCTGGTAGGGTACCACATAGGCAGATGTCCAGGGGTTCTCGTCAGAGCACTGCTGCTCATCATGCCACTGGCAGACATGCCACAGGTCTGACAATGTCACGCATGTTCCAGGCTGTCATGGAGGCACAGGCACGTATGGAACGGTACACCAGACAGGGACTAAGGGCACAGAGGGCACATAACACCGCCGTAATTGACAGTATCCGTGACCTAGCAGGTGCGATCCATCATTACACTGAGGTCACTGATAGACGTTGGGGAGAAACATTAGATGTCCTCCGCAATGTCATGCCCATGTGTCAAGACAGTGTGGGACGGTTGAGTCGTCGACGTGGACGTATGCCAGCAACATCAGCAGCTGGCAGTCACCATGGATATCCCTCAAGTCACAGCCACTCCCGTAGTGCCAGTACCAGCCCCAGCAATGTTGGGGGTGGGCTGTCCATTGAACGTCCTAGAAGATCATGTGCACGTGGCTCTGGACATTCCCAACAGAGACCTGGGTCCAGTGTACATCCATCTACCTCTGGGGATAGTAGCCAGTCTGGCTTAGTACCTGATAGTGTCAGTAGCATCCCTGCCAGGCACAGGTACCCTATCCATGACCAGAGACGGTGATCTGTAAAGCCTGGCAGGTACAGTCTGTGGTTGTCCCACAAATACCCGTATATGGCAGCCACATAGTGGAACTGTGTGCATGCAGACACACACACACACACATGAACCAGACACCTAGGGCTAACACATACCCGCACACATTACATCAACATTGGCTCATAGCAGTACTCTTACCCCACACACACACACACACACACACACACACACACACACACATACATTTCGATTGGATGGCTCACTGTAGACCTCTGTCAAACCAACAACACACCCTGTGCATATGATGAAACCTGTGCCACCTCCTGTCATCTGCAACATTGATGCAGGAACAGGCTACCATGGTGCTGATGCACAGGGTGACTTTATAGCAGTATAGCAATGTTACCATGTTGTCAGCAGTAGGGTGTAATGATATGCTTGAAGGTGTAGCTGAGCAGGCATGATGCATTAAAGCTATGATTGTCATTGTAGTAGTTTTACACCAGTGTTAGTTAAAATAGTGTATTTTCCGCCCACATGCCACTTGGCTGATGTGTGTAGTATTGGCAGCATGTGTTAGAGAGTGGACAGTATGTGTGGGATGTGTGTAGCACAGATTTGCAGGTGTACATCTGTGAACATGGTGGAGGTGCACTGTCTGCATGTACATGCATAGTGGACACATGGGTAGGGTGTCATGCCCTGTATTACACAGTAACACTACACAGTTTCTATTGGTGGCCACTATGCATTGTACTACACACATTTCTGAAGCTGTCTACACATGTGTATGACATGGTTTGACACTGTGCTGTGGGTGATACTGTTACTATCTGTCATTGTTCTGCATTCTGGTAGTATACATAACTTAAACAGCCTGACCATAACCAATCGTTAGATGATGTCTTCACAACTGACACACAGCTGTAGGACACACAGCAACATTTGAATCCTTCAGGTACTATACCATGCCAGTAACCAGTGGTATTCACCTGCACTCATTACTGAGACCACTCCTGTTTGGCATATAGCTCTCTTAGGTACAAGCACTCACAGTAGGGATATGTCTGTCCACGTCTGGTAATGCATACTGTGGCCTATAATGCATTCTCCGGATGACACACACACATCCTCCACAAGGGTATCATACAGACAGATAACTGTTGTCAAACCCATGCTGTAAAGCTATTAGCCAAACTAAGCATAGTCATCCACCTTTACTGAACATAGTATCCCCACAGTACCACATAGGTAGTAGCCACCAACATGATGAACAGGTACCGATGTGTGCATGCAACCAAGTGTTACGTCATCTCTCCTTTGATAATCACATTTCCTAAGTTATTTTGAAATACCTCGGTGGATCACATAAGCAATAAGTGATCTGCATGCATATCCACAAAGGTTGTTGTACACCTATAATGAATAGTCATCATTGACAGACTTTGCTGTGTTTGAACAGGTCTAACATATACCTCAGCCATAAACCCTCACTCACACAATTCAATAGAAACCGTAATGAGTGTGTGTGACACGGATGACCTAGACCAGGAATCACTCCAGTGGCTGGCCTTGTCACAAGCATACAGATGTGACCTAAGGTCTGGGAAGCAGCAGCACAGTCTGGCAAATATGACAGTTGTGTTCTTAGAGAAAGCAGGGTTCACACACATGCAATAATTGAGGTAACAACACACCACTACCTCACATGTGCAATGCATACTGATATGTCATACAGTAGTAAAAGCAAAACCCACTACACTTTGACCAACAGTGCCACACAAATAAAGCACACGCACTCACCGAGTGCAGGATTCAAACCCCTACCAAACTACTTCATGATATTAGAGTAGTACGCAGTAACACGGCATGCTATACAAAGTACTGGGATGTTTTTTTTCCACAGGTATATTTGTAAGATGGTGACATCATCAGACTTGACAAAGATAAGTATACCACTTGTAAGGTGTTCTACTACTCTACAAAATGGTTACTCCTCTTCAAGGTTATCATACACAAACACACACGCAGGTGTCAAGTGCAGGATTCAAACCATACCTGACTGGTTTATGATACTACAGGTGCATGCATTTACTTGACGCACTGTGGGTTCTTTCTTCCACAGGTATATTTGTAGGATGGTGACATCAGACCTGACAAAGATTAGTATACCACTTTTAAGGTGTTTGAGTACTCTCCAAAAAGGTCGCTCTGCTCCAAGGAGATCACACACAAACACTTGTCAAGGGCAGGATTCAAACCCTTATCAATTTGGGTTTATGATACTACAAGTGCACATATTTACACGACGCGCTATATATGCTACTGTGAGCTCTTTTTTTCCACAGGTGTATTTGTAGGATGGTGACATCATCAGACCTGACAAAGATTAGTATACCACCTTTAAGGTGTTTGAGTACTCTCCAAAAAGGTTATGCCTCTCCAAGGAGATCACACACAAACAGATGCACACTTGCCAAGTGCAGGATACTACAGGAGTACGCATTTACACAATGCGCTACACACATTACAGTGGGTTCTTTTTTCCACAGGTATATTTGTAGGATGGTGACATCATCAGACCTGACAAAGATTAGTATACCACTTTTAAGGTGTTTGAGTACTCTCCAAAAAGGTTGCTCCTCTCCAAGCAGATCACACACACTTGTCAAGTGCAGGATTCAAACCCCTACCTAACTGTTTTATGATACTACAAGAGTATGCATTTACACGATGTACTATACACATTAACGTGGGGACTTTTTTCCACAGGTATATTTGTAGGATGGTGACATCAGACCTGACAAAGATTAGTATACCACTTTTAAGGTGTTTGAGTACTCTCCAAAAAGGTTGCTTCGTTGCAAAGAGATCGCACAAACAGACACACACTTGTCAAGTGCAGGATTCAAACCCCTACCTAACTGTTTTATGATACTACAGAATCACACATTTACACAATGTGCTATACACATTACTGGGGGATCTTTTTTCCACAGGTATATTTGTAGGATGGTGACATCATCAGACCTGACAAAGATTAGTATACCACTTTTAAGGTGTTTGAGTACTCTCCAAAAGGTTGCTCCTTTCCAGGCAGATACACCCACACATCAAATGTAGGATTCAAACCCCTATATAACTAGTTTATGGTACTACAAGTATATGCATTTACACGACATGCTATACACAAACTGTGAGCTTTGTTTTCCACAGGTATATTTGTAGGATGGTGACATCATCAGACCTGACAAAGATTAGTATACCACTTTTAAGGTGTTTGAGTACTCTCCAAAAAGGTTGCTCTTCTCCAAGGAGATCACACACAAACAGACACACACTTGTCAAGTGTAGGATTCAAAACCCTACCTAACTGCTTTATGATACTATAGGAGTACACATTTACACGATGTGCTATACACATTAATGTGGGTCACGTTTTCCACAGGTATATTTGTAGGATGGTGACGTCATCAGACTAGACAAAGTGGGTTACATTAGGTGACATTGGGTGGGCTACATAGAAGGAATGTCTAAACACTTTGGCCATATGATCATCAAAGAAGAGTATACTATCTAACTGTGTGTCCAGGGCCTTCATGACTTTCTCCATACATACTGGAGTACCACCTATGTGGTAATTTGTTTGCACTTTGTTTTAGCCAAAGGGGATGACTATGCATTCTTTGCCATTCTTCTTGGGGCATTGTTTTGACACCAGGTATCTGTCTCTGTAAGCCCCTTCTGGAGGATGTGTGTGTGTCAGCCTTAGAGTCGATTATGGACCACAGTTAGCAGTCATCTGCAAACCTGTTCAGCCATACTCCTCCCATGCTTGCCTGTACCTCTGAGCAGTGTCTACTGAACAGGTGGGGTCCCAGGGCCAAGACCTGTGGGATGCCATTTGTGACTATCTTAGAGTCAGACATGGCACCCGCAACTCTGAACATGTGTGTTTGATCTGTGAGTCACTTGGCCACACATCCTTTGACATAGCTGTTGATGTTCAGGCTGGTAAGCGTGTCCATGATGACAGAGAGGGGAATGGTGTAAAAAGTCCTTAGTGAGGTCCAGGTGGGCTGTGTGGACTACTTTCACCTCCATTTATGTCCTTGGTAACTGTTTGAAGTAAGTCAACTATGTTTAGGAGACAGGATCTGTCTTTAACAAAGCGGGGTTGTGTAGAGTCCAGTGTCTGGAGATCCCCAATGTCACTGTTTATGGGTTCCATGGCAATTTGCTCAATAGCTTTGTAGACCAGGCTGTGTAGACATATAGGGCAATGGTTTCCAGGTTCTGTTTTGGCACCCCCTGTGTGGGGCTGGATGACTGTTAGTGTATGCCATTCTTTGGGTACATACCCTGTGGTATGATTGAGTCTGGGCAGTGAATGTAGGTGAGAGTGTAGTTCCTTTTGGGCCTAGTGTAACACACAGCCTGGGACACAATCCAGTCCCATTGATGCTGTGTTCTTGGCTTTGGAGAGGGCTGTCTTTACCTGCATGTCCATGACGTCTGGGGCTCTGCATCCTTCTGTGATGGACACAGGCCCTTTTGGGGGTGATGGGGGGAAGTTTGTACTGAACTTGCCCCCCAGGATGTGGGCAATGAAAGTTGGTTCAGTGTATTCCTTGCCATTTGTCAGTAGCTGACAGCATATTTGGAAGTTGACACCTACATGTCTGGTATAGCTACCGCAGGCTTTGTGGTTGTGATTCTTACAGTCCTTGACAATTTGTCTTTTGAAAGTATCCTTGAATTATTTTATGAGCGATCATTGCTTCTTCCTAATAATGATCAGTGATGCCTTTCCTTTAGTGAAGTTGGCTCTATCAGGTGTTAGTTCTCTCCTTCTGTTGTCTAGCTTATTTATGGGCAACGACCACCAGATTGTTTTCTTATTTTTGGAAGAGTGCATCTTGGTTTTATTTGTGATGTCTCGATCCATGCATCCCTGTAGATGCTCATAGGATTCACTTGTAACTGATTCAACAGATTGTATACCATTATCCTACAGCAAGAGGTCTTTGGAACTTTCCACTTTTGTCTTGGGACGTGTGCAGTTTGATTTTGAAAATGTCTTCATGGTGGTTTCATTCACTGGGTGGGGGGGCGGAATGTGGATGTCCAGTGTGATTACTTTATGATCTGATATTATCAGCGAGGGTTTTATCTCTGTTGTGGAACACTGGTACCCCATGTTGGTGATGATCATGTCCAGTATGGTGTCACCTCTAATGGGCATGGTGTCCAGCTGTTCCAGGGTGTTAGAGCTTTTAAATTCTAGGAAACATTGGGCAAAAGGCGTTGTACACAAGTAATTCTCACACTCAATGTTTGGGTAGTTGTAATCACTTCATATAATGGTGTTTGATAGGACCTCTATATTTTCCACTGTTGTCAGGGATACTGAGTGAGGTTCCTGTGACAAGGTAGGTGATCTGTATCAGGCTACAATCTGATGAGCAGCTTTGCCCAATGTTAGTTGCACTTGCATGGTCTCCAAGGCCTCATGCTGTGCCACTAAACTGAAGGTGTGGGTATCCATAAGGTAAATTGGTATACCCCTTCCTTTTGTATTTCACTTGTGGTTTTGTGTCCGAAGGTCAGAGGGATTGTGAGTGTTTTATGTGCAGCATGTCCAACAGCTCTGTGTTTGACATAGCTTTGTATGTTAGGCAGTGAACACATCTGAGTAGGCGATATGCAAGGGAGTACAGATGGAGCGGTTTGAGATGGTCTGTGTATGGCATGTATTTCTGGCCACTAATGCTCTTTGTGAAGTATAGCTGCAGGCTTTACAGTTGTTGTAGTTGTCTTGTGAGGTATATAGCAAAAGTGGTGTACTCTATTATAGTTCTAGTGAGTGATGAGTAGTGGGGAACAATGTCCTCTTCTATTCTGCATGAGATACATTTTGTGATGAGGTGTGCCACATAGCAGGGTTTCCTGACTACTGTGGGGATGTGATTATCACACTTGTGTCCAGTGTACACCTGTGACCCAAGGTCTTTTGTCACACTTTCAGTGTTAAGTATACTACCGCCTATGTTGTACTTCTTGGCTAGAGAGGTTTTAACAAAAAGGATGGCAATGCACCTTTTGGCATTGAGCTAGAGCCCATGGCTTTGACAACAGCCATCTGTTTCAGTGAGGCCCTTTTGTAGGATGTCCACATCTTTAGTGTTTACAATTATGGCTCCTAGTTTGCAGTCCTCTGGTAACTTCTGTAGCCACAGACCTTCCATGTTAATGTTTATTTCAGGGAAGTAGATACTGAACAGGACAAGACACAGGACTGGACCTTGTGGTACTGCACTCATCACTGGTCCAAAGTCATACTTGGAGTCTGCTACTTTCACAGTGTGCGTTCTGTCAGTAAGCCTGTTGGCAACCCATCTTGTGACATAGCAATTTAATTCTAGTTTAGTGAGTTTATCTATATTTCCAGAGTGTGGGGTGGTGTTGTAAGCCGTGGCAGGATCAACATAGGCTGTGTGAACCACCTTACCCTTGTTGACGGTTCTGTTGACTGCTTCAATGTCATCTATCAGGTTTAGGTGACATGATCTACATTTTACAAACCCAACATGGTTGGGGTCCAGGGTTTGGGGATTACAAATGTAATTGTTTATATGTTGTATGATTATACATTCCATGGCCTTGAAGAGCGGGCTCGTCAGGCTAATGGGGCGCTAGTTCCTGGGGTCCGTGGTGTCTCCACACTTGTGTAGTGGGATAACCGTCACTGTGCACCATTCAACAGGCAGAAAGCATGAGGTGAGGCTATGACTGCACATGGTACGTCAGTGTGGTGCCTGTTCATTCTGTGGTTTGTGTGGAACACTAACCTGAAACGCTAATTCCACCTAAAACATGGCTTTTCAGTGCTTCTGTGGATCCCTAGTGATAGCTGCATTGCTTACTGTACTTATTTCCTTGTTTCACTTGAAAGAAAGTTACTGTTTGTCATTTTTGCATTTAAGTTACCTGTAACACATTGCATTTAAATTACCTGGCACTTGCTCACTAAAGCAATTATATAAGTCAGCACTAAAATATTAAAAGCACTACACCCTCACAAACTCCACTTGAGTACCTTGTTCCCCATTGGCCCTTTTTTTCAATTATAAAGGAATTCCCAATACTATTCTAGCATGTCCAAAGGTCAGTTGTCAATCTCCTCTCTAGTCCAGCTGGTGAATCCGGGAATCTTGAGGCAATGTTACAACTGCCTCATGTACACAGACAACCCTCTCCTCCTCCCAACAAATTCCAACACATGTGAGTGATGCAACCATATAGCCATACTGGAGGCTAAGCTCTCTCAACTCAGTACTGGCAAAACCAGTCAAGAGGAGAAGGAAACCACACTCACTACAATTCCAGTCTCAAATAGACCTACCATGACAGCAAACCAAACACATAAACACACAAAAACATACTCGGAGGCTCTAAATAAAAATCTGCCTAAGCAGAAGAGACCTCCAAAGCAGACACCCAAGCAACTGCTACCCCAAAAGAAAACACGTGCAACACATAGCTCAGAAAGCAAGTGTGCCGAATAGTCACAGCCCTTAAGGCTAAACAACACACCTGATACACTTGTAATAGGTGACTCTATCGTTAGGCAAACTGACGTCCTGCTCACCAGGCTGAACAAGGAGAAGGTCACGGTGAGTTGTCTGTCGGGCACTGGGATCCGCCACATAACACAAGCACTCAGGTCACTCCAAGGCAAGTACAAATATGACTTAGTCATTGTCCATGCTGGTGTGAATGACCTGAGACGTACCTCCCTGGACTACATGAAAAGAGACATAGAGGAGCTCTCTGAGCATGTAGCCCAGGCCGGTATGACCCTGACCTTGAGTAGCATCTTACCCTCACCAAGAATGATGCCACAATATGAAGACAAGATGATCAATTTCAACAATTGGCTTAAGTATTGGTGTCATTCAAAGGGGATCCAATGCCTGTCAGCCTGGGATGACATGCTCGATAAGCCACGATGCTTCACTAGGGACGGCTTGCACCTGTCACCCCTGGGCTTTCGGATATTGGCAAAGGCTCTTGCTACCCCCATAGTGCCTTTTTTAGGCAAGACTCAAAAAACAAACCCACCTCCATAGGTATCACAAGGGATAAGAAACTAAGAGCAATGCTACTCAACGCCAGAAGTCTAAACCTCAAGATGCATGCACTCGAAACTCTCCTTAGCATGGAGAACATCGATATCTGTGCAGTAACAGAAACCTGGTTCAAGGCTCCCGAGAGCACCCCAGCACTACCAGGTTATACCTCATACCATGCTTTTCGTCCCAAAACTTGGACCGAACCACAAAAGGAGGGGGAGTATCAATATTTGTCAAAGATACCCACACCTCCAGGTTGGTGGCACAGCACGAAGCATCAGAGACTATCCATGTGCAGCTAACAGTGGGTAAAACTGCCTTCCAGTTTATAGCCTGCTACAGACCATCCTCCCAAACCCAGGAACCCCACTCAGCCTTCCTGAGAACACTGGAAAATATGAAGGTCTCTCCAAACACCATTATTTTGGGCGACTTCAACTACCCAAACATAGACTGGGAGCATTACTCTAGCTCCAATACCCTAGACCAAAGGTTCCTAGAATTTATAAACTCAAATGCTATGGAACAACTTGTTACCACTCCCACAAGAGGGGAAAACATACTGGACCTGATCATCACCAACATGGGGACTCTATGCTCCAGACCAGAAGTGTATCCCTCACTGGTAAGATCAGACCATAAAATAATCTCACTGGATATTCACATCACGACTCCACCCCCTGCCCTGAAAACCACAGTGAAAAACTTCTCTAAAGCAAATTTCACACTCCTCAAAACCGAGGTGGAATCCTTCAAAGCCCCGGGCCTGTGGAAAATCTGCCCAGACCGCAGAATCCTTTATAAACGCATTCTATGAACACCTTCAGGAATGCATGGATCATGCAATCCCAAATAAAACCAAGACCCAATCCTCCAAAGGCAGACGTCCTGTCTGGTGGACGCCAGCCATAAACAAACTATACAATAGAAGGAGGAAGCTACAACATGATAGAGCAAAATCCCAAAAAGGGAAGGCATCTCTGATCAGCATTAGCAAAAAACTACGGGCACTCATAAAATTGTCTAAGGTCAGCTTCGAGAGAATAATTGCACAGGACACTAAGGATAATCACAAAGCTTTCTTTAGTTATGTTAGGAACCTGGGTGGGAATTCCCAGATATGCTCAGAATTAGTCCAAAATGACAAAAAATACACCGAACCCACAGACATTGCCAACATCCTAGCTGACAGGTTCAGCGCAAACTCCCCCCCCCCTCCCCACCAAAAGGGAAAATATCTATCCCAGCAGAGTGCTGCCACCCTGACATCTCAGATGCTCAGGTAAGAGCTGCCCTCTCCAAAGCAAAAAACACAGCATCAATGGGACCAGACGGTGTCCCGGGCTGCGTCCTATATGAACTCTGAGAAGAGCTAAACCCAAACATAAAACTACTGTTCAATCTCAGCCTTACTACAGGATATGTACCCAAAGAGTGGCGTACAGCAACAGTGGTCCCTCTCCACAAAGGTGGTGCCTCAACGGATCCTGGAAACTATCGCCCCATAAGCCTGACTAACTTGGTCTGCAAAGCTATGGAAAGGATCATCATGGACCTCATAAATAAAGATATTGGGGACCTACAGACACTGGATCCTACCCAGTTCGCCTTTGTTAAGGGCAGTTCCTGCCTCTTAAACCTGATTGATTTCTTTGAAACAGTCACCAAGGCCATTGATGAGGGGAAGGTGGTCCACACAGCCTACCTGGACCTCGCAAAAGCCTTCGATACAATACCCTATTCGGGCATTATAGATAAGCTCACCAGGTTAATTATAAACCCCTATCTCACTAGATGGGTTGCAAACTGGCTCAAGGACAGAACCCACATGGTTAGAATTGCTGGAGCCATGTCAGACTCCAAACCAGTTACAAGTGGCATCCCACAAGGCTCAGTCCTGGGACTTCTCTTGTTCGGTATATATTTCTCGGAGGTGCAGGCCAACACGGAAGGACTGTGACTGACCAAGTTCACAGATGACTGCTAACTGGGCACCATAATCGACTCTCCAGCCGACACAAGCATCCTCCAAAAGGGCCTCATAGAAACAGACAACTAGTGCCAGAGCCATGGCCTCAAGCTAAATGCCAAAAAGTGTATAGTCATCCCCTTTGGCAAAAACAAAGTGCCCACAAATTACCACATAGGTGGTAATCCATTAAGTACAGAAGAAGTAATTAGGGACCTGGGGACCCAAGTTGATAGCAATCTCTCATTTGACAACCACGTGGCCAAAGTGGTTAGAAAAACATTTTATATAGCCCACCTAATCATGAAGGGATTCACATCTAGATCAGGGGAGGTCATCGTGCCTCTTTACTCATCCCTCATCAGGCCCATATTTGAGTACAATGCCCCTTTTGGGATGTACCTTACCAGACACCTGCAGCAACTGGAAAGACCCCAAAAGTACCTCACCAAGAGGATCAATGGGCTCAAACAGATGCCACATGCTGCCCTGTTAAAGAAACTCCAGCTCTACTCAGTGGCATAACGCCTGCTCAGAGGTGATCTGTGCCTGATGTATAAAGCCATGTCCAACCCGGAATTAATGGACATGCTGCACCTCAGAAAATCCAAATCCCATCGAGCTACGCGCTCGAGAGACTTGAACCTCAGCACTGAAATAAATAGGACATGCTGAAGGGACAGATTCATAACCCAGAGGCTCCCTTCACTCTGGAATAAAATCCCAGTCCAGGTTAGGCAGAGTCCCTCATTGACTCTCTTCAAGAGGAATCTTGATGAGTGGATGGGAGATCGTAGGTTTACCCCGGGTATCACTTCTGTGTCACTGTTAGACAGAGAGAGGCACAGTATACTAACCTTGAAAAAGGGCATAGCAAAATTAATTTAAAATGGGTGGCGAAAGCCACACACTCTGGCTAGGCTTATAAATGCCCTAGGGCAGATAGCCTAGTATGAACCTATGAACCTATGAACCTATGAACCTATGAACCTATGAACACAGACTGTGAAGTTATCTGGTCCCATGGCTGCTGTGATACTGGCTTTGGAGAGTGTATTTTACCTTTGCAGCGATGATGACAGCAAATTTGCAGTCTTCCATTATAGAGATGTGCTCTTTCATGGGGGTGAGGGGGGTACAGTTAACACTGATCCTATCTGCCAGGATGTTGGCAATATCAGTTGGGTCTGTATATTTAGTGCCATTGAGCTGTAACTCAGTACAGATCTGTGTGTAGCCATAACATGGACCTGTCTGTTGGGCAAAGATCTCCTGAGTAGACAGTATGCAACAGAGTACAGATTGGGTTACATTCACTCTTGTTGCATGGGGCAACTGTTTGAGGCCAGTAATCCTCTTGTTAGGGTACTTCAGTGGTCTTTCTGGCTGCTGAACGTGCCTAGTCAGATTCATCGCAAGTGTGTTGTGGTACTCTCTGACGGGTCTGATGACTGATGAGTAGTGAGAACCTCCTTTGACCTACATGCACAGACCTTGGCAGTTTGTGTGAACACATAGCATGATTTTCTGACAACTTTGTGAATGTGTTTCTGGAAGTAGAGATGTCTATCCACATTTGTCCTTAGATCCCTTATTATCACCTCCGTATTTGGCATGTGTGTGAGCATGCCCAGTATGACCTTTCAGTGTGATGCTGAATGAAATCCACTACATTTGTTGGAGTGTGTGAGCACGCCCAGGATAGACATTTATACTATATGTGTATGGAAAATCAAGTTGTATTTTTACAGCAGGGCTCACCTTTGTGTCATAGATCAACAGGGATCATGCTGTGCCTGCAGGGCTTCCATGAGACACTTTGCATAGACTTATCAACATTTCTACATACAGGGGGGACAGCTATTCTTTGTACATTTCTACTCAGGCCCACACTTGATTGTCACTGTTGGTGTACATAGGATGAGGGTTTCACCTGACACTTATACACATTTGCTATGCCTGCACTGCTATGTGTGGTACACCATTTCAGTCTGTACTGTTGCCTATCGTACTGGCTTGAGGCATACTACTGTGCTACAGATTTTAGCATCCAATGTCACGTATATTAGATTGCGACTTCATAGCCTACACAACCTTCATCACACCGCCTGGCCTGATGTTCTCTGTCTGCATAGGCCTGTGGGGGAGGTTACCCATATGCCTCTTTTTTTTTTTCACTAAATATACCCATATGCCTCTTTAGGGACATGATACAGCATTTCTTGTGTTTGCATTACTGTACAATTGTCCTGCTGTGTTTGTGCCACTGAAATGCTGTCATGGCTTAGTGGTTCAGTACTGTGACTATAGTGCACGGTGTCCTGGGTTCGAGTCCTGTCACTGCTTTTTATTTTCATGCTGGGCAGACCAGACTGCTTAAGGAACAGTAAAGCATATATGAGCATGTTTACCTGATTTTGCACGACTTTGCCCGACCTTGCCCAACATTGCTCAACATTGCACAACATTGCGCTAGTTAGCACGGGCAATTTTGTTTACATATACTAAATATTGGTAAATGCTGCTTAGCACAGCTTTATATTGCTTAAAACATGGCAATCGTGCCTCCGGTGGTGCTGCAGGGCTGCCTATGTCGGATGCACATACTACACTCCCTATACATGTTTGAAAACAGGTAGTGTCAAGTTAGGCATCCCTTTTATTTTATGTGTGAGTCAGACAGAGGTATCATTTCCAGGGTTCCTACTGAGCCAGTGTATGTGCTATGCGTTGCCTCTTTGCCAAGGCCAAGTCATTCTGGGCAGGCCTCCTTCTGCCTACTGGAGCAGGCTCAGTTTGTTCCTTCTCCGCGTCACGCTGTGCCTGTGCAGGCCTTGGCAATGGTGGGGGGCTGTTTGGCCCTGCCCCATGCTGCTGCTGCTGCAGCTGTTTTCGCAGGATCATATTGTGTAGCATGGCACATACCATAACAATTTGGGTACATGTAGTTGGTGAGTACTGCAAGGCTCCACCAGATGTGTCCAGGCACCGAAACCAAGACTTGAGCATCCCAAACACACGCTCGATTACATTTTGTGTTTGTGCGTGTGCCTCATTATGGAGTTCTTGTTCAGGTGTGTGTGCATTTCTGATGGGTGTCATCAGCCATGGCTCCAGTGCGTATACCACATCCCCCACTAGGTGACCGTCAGGGATGTCCCCATTGGCAAATGTCTGGTACAGCTGCATCAGATGCCAGATATGGGAATCGTGGTAGCTTCCAGGGCAGCCAGCACACACATTCAGTATTATGCCCTGGGCATCGCACACGACTTGGCAGTTAATGGAGTGGAAACCCTTGCGGTTGATGTAGGCCCTACTCCGCTCACCGGCTGGTGCTTTGATGTGTATGTGCGTGCAGTCAATTGCACCCACTACTTCAGGGTATTCCGCTATTTGCTGGAAGAGACGCATATTGCTGGCCAATACCTCACGGGAATTGGGGAAATATACATGATCACCGACATGTGCTGACATGGCATTCAGGAACTGGTGCAGTACCCTGGATGCTGATGCCTGTGAAATCCCCATCATATCACCAGTTGGTCTCTGGAAGGTACTTGTTGCTAGTATTCTTAGCCCAACACATACCTTGGTTTCCACTGAGATGGGTTCCCCTCTGTTGGTTCTGTGTGTGAGGCATGCCTGCACAGCTCAACAATTTGCTGCAGGAGCTCTCTGTCCACTCTATAGCGCTCCACTATTTCCAGCTCATGTAGCCCCTGGTAGGTTACCCTGGGTCTGTAAACTCTTCTCCGTCTCCTCACTGTGGGTTGCTCAGCAACATCTGCAATGGCACCACCCTCAGCATCTTGCACATGTTGCCTTATAATAGCAATGGCAGCCCCTAACATTTTTTTGTCTCAGTTAAGCTTTTTAAGTTTTCACTTCTCTTTTTATACTGCAGTGTTGCAGTGTTTCTGAGTAAAACATGAGGGAATGTTGTTTGCAGAGTTTTAAGTGCTGGGCTGGGCTAGTGTACTGCCTGTGTAATTGGCTGATTCTGATGGATTTCACCTGGCAGCTCTGCTAGTTCTCCTTGGTTAACTTCCTACTACTACTTTTCCTTCCTTTTCCCATTCTGTTTCCACAGGGGGTGGCACCGCGCAAACAAGTGCAAATGCACCACACGAGCGCACATGCACGCACACAGCCTTACACAGGCTTACACAGGCTTAAGTGGGTGCACACCCACGCGCACAGGCTTAGACAGCCTTACACAGGCTTACACGGGCACACACACGTGCACACAGGCTTACACGGGTTTACAGGCACGCACACGTGCGCACACAGTGTAAGCATCTTTGCAAGAAACTTTGGTTGTAGCCACAGCACACGCCTTCGGTTTCTGGGTTTCAGTTCAGACAACTGTAGACTCACCTCTTCCAGTCCAGAGTAATTCACAGCAAACACATGCCACTCTGATCCAATTAGCTTACAGTCTTTGATACATAACCCCCTCATGATGTCACTTGTCTTCTACTCTATTACTCCCCTAATCCTACTCTTACACTCTAGGGACATGGTTCACATGGCAGGGAAAATTGAGATTCACTATCCTTATACTCATTTGCATAGGATTGCCTACTAATGCTTGGTTACATCTCTCACACTGAGCTTCCCCCCTTAGCAACCACTACTCAGTAGCCATGTTGTCTTCAGCCTGTCATTTACTTGCATGGCAGATGGATATTTTTAATAAAATGCCTATTTTTGGCTTTTATTTTTTTTTCTGGTTTTTAGAGAGCCGCACATTTGCGCGGCGCTGCGCTACGCTTAAACATGGAGATCGGGGGAAAAATTATTTTTTATTATTTTGCAACACATATAAATGCCAGTGGCCTTATATTTGGCCATTGGCATGCTTCCTCAACTGGATGCATCCTTTATTTGGAGCTGTCATTGCTCCGTTTTGCTATTTGCAGAACGGTACTCAGTTACCAACCGAGTACATTTCTGCAAATAACACTACTCTTACTCGGACAGGTTAGTGTTTCCTGGATCGCAAATTTACCTTATTTGCATAGCTTCCAGCGGCAAATGAAGTAATTTGCATAACCTAACACTGTCCGTGCAAGAGTCATTTTTAGGAGCTCTCATGCATTCTCCTGCCGGCTGTTCCTGGATCGCTCGGCAGACATATTGGCTGTCTGGAGTCTTACTCTACTCTTAGACTCCATGCAAGCCTTCATGGATCTGGCCCGCCATCTTTCCAAAATATCCATTGGACCCCTGAAACTGGAGGTGTCACAAATTATCTGAAGCTCATTAAATGCTGTCTAACATAGTAGATCTATAGACATGGGTTAAAAAATTTTATGGAAATCCATGCTTGCACTGGAGTATCACATAGATTGATATGAGGTTTTGCAGAATTATACAACAAAACTACAGGATAGGATAAATCCAACAGTGCTGAGATCATCTTTTGCATGAACAATCTAATGATAGCCAAAAGTATATCTGGAAACAAAGCCATCCTGAAAATCAATTAACATATCTTTTTGAAATCTTTGTTTATGAACTTCATTTTGTATACCTTTGGAAAACAACCTAACCAGTGAAGATTCAATTGAGGACATTCACATAATTAGGTTCATGCATAATATATGACCTTTTACTTCCTGGATATCTATTCTGATGTATGTTAGAGCAAAGGTCATCTTGTGCTCATACTCCAAACCAAAGTAGCTGTAGCAGTGTAAAAATATGCCATCTGAAATTATTTACTGATGGGCTCTTTGAGGTGTGTGTCTGTGTGTGTGTGTGTGTGTGTGTGTGTGTGTGTGTGTGTGTGTGTGTGTGTGTGTGTGTGTGTGTGTTTACTTCTTTGTATGTTACTGTAATAATTTAATCAAGATTTCACAGCATAAAGGGATGTGAACATGAACCTTCGGTAATGGAGGAGCTTATAATAACAAAAGGAAGGCACTGTAAGGCTGAGGAATGCAAGTTTACAGACAGCTTGCTGACTTGTACAGTACTGTTGAAAGGTACAAGTATTTAGTTGTATTCATTTGTTGTGGGCTACTGCAACCCCCCTCAAAGGATCTCTCTTGCAATATGGTTACTAAAATTATCTATTAGGCTGATGTTTGTGTCTGCCTATTAAATGTCTTGCTATGAAGAAATGTATTTGTGAGGGCTTTTTGATTCAGTGCTGCAACTATAATACAGAAAGACTTTTCATGTCTAATAACTATCATGAGAGGGGTAAAATGTGAAAGTTTCTGAAATTAAAATTATATACATAAAATAACACTCAATCTGTAGGAGTGGGTTCACTTTCCATAACCTCTAGGACTTGTTCAGCAATCCTCCTATTCCCGGGCTACTACATTTCACTCCTTATCCCATAATGCACCACAGCTGGTCCCATTTCCTGATCTAAGAAAGCTGCATTGAGGCACAATCAAAAGTAGCATGCATGGTGGGAGATGGTAGGATGGGTTAATAAAGAAAATGGGGTCACCCCTGCAAATCAATTACTATGTTACGTGCATGATTTTTATGTATGATGAGTGGGTCCATCACTGATAACCTCTATAACAGCATATTAAGTTCTTCCTGGTGGGAAGTCTTAGACCTAGATACCCTTGAGCTGAGCAGCCCCATAATTTCTTTAGATTTGGAAAACAGATGTCATCCACTAAAGCATTTTTAAAGTAGATTAAGTGGCTAAAGTCCTAGTAGAAGGAGCCACGGAAAAATCAGGCAACCTCTTTCCATGGGAGATAATAGCAAAACATACTACAGTGAGAAATGCATCTAGACAAGGTAACTTTGGAAATATTACTATTCTGTGATCTGGATGAACAACTGGGAAGGTTTCCTAAAGGACTTATTTCTGTCCAGTAACACCTAAATTGTGTGTGCAAGAGTTACTTCCTACTGTTAAAAAGGACAACCATGTTAAATTTGTAATCAGTAGCCTTCTTAGACATAAAGAAGGGTTTAATTCTCTGGGAAAGATGGGTCTGATAGGAGATCACTTGAGACTGATCCTTAAGCAGTACATGAAGCTCAGTGTTACTCCAGGTAGAGATGTTGGCCTCTAAAAGGAGCTTCTTCCAGTACAAAAAAAAAACTGAAGGAGCCAGTTCAAAGGGTACCTAAAATAAAGTCTCTAAGACAAAGTACAACTGCTAAGGAGGGCAGACTGCCAGTATGATGCTTCCATAAATAGCATGGATCTCCCCTGGTCCTTCCATGATGTATGAATAAAAGCTAATCTTTTTATAAAATAAAGTACTGCAGGTCAACACTTGAAGCTGTAGTGACTGCAGATACATGACTCACAGAATGCAAAACAGGGTGGTAGTTCACAGAAATGGAATTAAGAAGGTATCCCCCTGGGTTCAAAGAATGTGAAGAAATGACACAACAAAGTGAAAATAGTGATTCTGGTAGACATGTATGTTGCAAGACATAGAAACTGTGCTTTTCACTCACTCTGATGCCATAGAGGCAGTGATCAAGGAAAAGGTGGAGCTGAAGAAGAGGGCATGGGCATCCGAGGTTCATTTTGACTATGTAGAAGCTCAGTTAACTGACCTATAGAACTAATCACCTATAGAATTAAACCAGATACAATAGTCTCTGAATAAAAACTTTTCCTTAGTACAACATTTTTGGAGAAACAGTTTACATTTTGTTCTGAGTTCTCAGAGAGTGAAATAAAGAAAGAGCATAGGTTCCTAGGTTCATATGTTAATACTAGGCTATTGATCCAGAGTACCATTAGTAACCTAGCTGCAATACCCCAAAATCATAGGTTCTCATTGCCATGGCTACTTACAACCCCTTTCAATTAGGGCTTGAGGTGCCAGACCCAAGATTGCTCATCCATTTATGCAGGTTATGCTTAAAGAGGGTGAGTGGGCTGGCTACTTTGCTTTACTTACAAAGGAAGTCTAGTCAATAAAAGAGGAATTCTCTGGGATATATAGCTGTCTCACAAGCAGGTCCTATTTAAACTTCAGTGGACATTAACATATATTAGTTGAGAGTGTTAATTGCTTTGCACATGTGTAAGAGGTCACATAGGACTGGATCCTTTGAATCTTTGTAGGCAAGACAGAGGTGACCTCCCAAGATTTTGTAGGAAACAGAAAATAAAAAAAGCATTTCAAGATGGTCTGGACAACTCAAGGATTTTATGCCTTTGATTAGCTTAGTGAGAAAATGCTGCAGTCTCCCTAGCTGGGTCACATGCTTAAACAGTTATGTACCAAGCAGGCCATTGCACTCTACTAGGGACCTAATGAGGTAAGAGTAGAGAGGGACAATAACTTCCTTACATCTGGAGGAAATACATTGGTGATTAGTCTGACAAGGTTTCTTAACAACAGTGGATACAAAAATAATCAAAGAATGGTTCATTGTCCATGAAAGTGCTCAAGTCCCTAATAGATGAGTAAACTTTCAAAGAGGTTTCACCTACATTGTAGGTATATGGGTGCCATGTTTTGCCTAAGGTAAAAATGCAGAATTTTTGGGCAGTTAGTTTTACATCATATTCCAGGCACATTTACTGATGCATGTTAGTCCTTTGGGAAGAATCTGGAAGTCAAATGAGAAGTTAATGACAGCCCCAAGTTTGCAATCATGTACAGATGTAGTGAGCCACAGGACCTTGATGCCTGTCATGACATCAGAGAGGTAAATTCCAAATAGAAGTGGTCCTAGGAATGATCCCAGGGGAACACTGCAGTAACTACACTTCTTAAAGAGAGTGTGCCTCCCACACTAATAGGTAGGGCTCTGTCAGTTAGTCAGCTTGCTATCCAATGGGTGATGATAATGCCAGATTGTAGGATGGTAGCAAAAGCCTTGGCCATTTCCAACTAGGCAGCACAAACCAGTTTGCCCAAGTTTAATAAATCAGTGACATGTTCATAAAAACCCAACAGGTTCAGGAGGTATGCTTGTAACAAATCCAAACTGACTTGATTCCATGCCTTGCAGGCTGCCTAGATCCCTGTTAATAAGTTCCACAATGATATCTTCCATTACATTCTAGATGAGGCTAATGAGTCTTATAGCAATGTAATTTCCTGGACCATTAGTGGATCCCTCTTGTGCAAAAGGATGGCTACCACAATTCTCCATTCCTCTGGCATGAATCCAATAGAAAGGCTGAGGTTGAATACGTTTTGTAGAGAGTCTTCTAAGAAGTGTCTGGTACAGACAAGAAGATAGCCTGGCACATTACTGGGACCCATGGACAAGTGCTTTAAGCACTGGAGAGAGCATTCTGGACATGCTCTGAGTAGATCAGATGGGGGTTGTGTAGGTATACTATTTAGTTGGGGAAAATTATGGTGAGATAGGTGAATAAAGTTAGAGGTGAAGTTGTCCACTAGTTCTGAGTACAGCTGAGCATTACCTCTAAGGTCGCTGGGTATACAAAACAGGAACACAATCACTGTAGGTTTGAAAAGTTCTTTTAATTCTGGTACCTCGGCCTTCACCTTCTCCTGGAATACATTTTACTAAATCAAACACCACCCTTTTTGTATCATGCTTAATTGAATTATTAGCGCACCTATCCCATTAACCCTGCCTTCATTATTAATGCAACCATATGACCTGCATCTTAGAACAATGTCTTTTAAATAAAACCAAATAGTTTTAAACTTCATATAAATGCATTTATAAAATATCTTTACATACATTATTTTAAATAAACATATATACAAAAACACTTCTATATATCATCTTATTTATAAATGTTTAAACTGTATAAATTCATTTTCAATAGACATCTATACTCTCTGAGAAATATGTGGAAAAATGAGTTTGAATTTAAATTTCCATGTTTAACCCATTAGGAAACAAAGTTTTATAGTTGAGAATAAACCTGGATTCCATTTGTAGCAATCTTTCACGAAACACATCCTCATTACCAAGTGTATTAGGTCTACCCAACACACAAAATATGAATCCCTCTGGAACCCCCCCATGTACCTCACAAAAATGTTTCCCTACCGGACTTTCCAATCTTTTGTGTTTTATGTCAAGGACATTAGGAACCCACCAGGACGTCCCATAGTTTCAGGAAAAGGAGGCTATTTGCAGAATGTTGGAATATTCTTGGATTCCTTATTGAAAGATTATTTGGAAAGGGTACAATCTCATGTGAAAAATACAAATGAAGTGTGCACTATGGTCAGGGACACCAAATGGGAAGATGACTATTATTGGGCTAGTGCGGATGCCAAATCTTTATACACTAGCATCAATAGGCAGCATGGTTTAAAGGCAGTGGAAAAAATGTTGGGAGATGGACCGAAAACATATTTCATTCTCAATCTACTGGAATTTTGCCTGACACACAATTGTTTTGAGTTTGAAGGGAGATATTTTTTGCAAAAAGAGGGCACAGCAATGGGGGCAGCTTTTGCGCCCTCATATGCTATTTTGTTCATGGCCCATTTTGAGAATTGCTTTATTTATCCCTCAGCATTTTACAAGAGCAAGGTAGTCAAATATGTTAGATTTATTGATGACTTGTTGTTTTTGTGTAAGGGCAATTCCGAGGATTTTGGGAAGTTTATTTCAGAGATTAAGGAAAATTCTTGGGGGCTAGATTTCACATATTTTATTGGAGGAAAAAGCATTCAATATTTAGATGTGGAAATTTATCTGAGCATGGATAATAAGACACAATACAAACCATTCCATAAAAAGACAGCAGCAGAGAATTTTTTGCATGCATCCAGCATGCACAGTGATTCTCTGCTCAAGTCTCTACCATTTGATGAATTTAAACGCATAGGTATGCACACTTCAGAGAGGTCCATGATTTCCAGTGAATTTAATAAGGTTGAAGAAAAAATGAGAGGGAGGGGATATTCCCAAGTTAGTATTAAAATGGCTAGAAAAAAGGTAGAAAGTGAGTTAGGATTGGGTCAACAGGTGGATAAGAGGAGTAGATCTTGGCAAGGTAGAAATGAAGAGGTGGGT
This sequence comes from Protopterus annectens, assembly GCF_019279795.1. Taxonomy (NCBI): domain Eukaryota; kingdom Metazoa; phylum Chordata; order Ceratodontiformes; family Protopteridae; genus Protopterus; species Protopterus annectens. Next base: position 870,010,288 of record NC_056734.1, read on the forward strand.
TCCTATTTGTATGATTCTGGGGATATCAGCTCTGGTGGTAATATGTTTTTTGTAACTAGATATTCACAATTCTCAGAGATACTAAGGGATGTGGTGCTGAGATTTTGGCCCATCATCAGCCAGGATGATAGATTAGGAAATCTTTTTCCATCAAAAGTCACTTTTTCTTACAGTAGATACTCCAATCTGAAGGAAATCTTGAGTTTCAGAAAGAATAGCACATCCAGAAAAAATAGCAGAAAGGGAACATTCAGATGTGGAAAATGCAAGATTTGCAGTCGGGTAAAAAATTTGGATGGCATTAAAATCAATGATGTCACATATAGGGCCCTTGAATACTACGATTGCAATTCCACAGGGGTGGTGTATATTATAGGATGTGGATGTTTGCAACAGAGATGGTATATAGGACAAACAACCAGGAAGGTGAAGCTCAGGATCCTTGAACATTTAGGTGACATAAAACACAAAAGATTGGAAAGTCCGGTAGGGAAACATTTTTGTGAGGTACATGGGGGTTCAGAGGATTCATATTTTGTGTGTTGGGTAGACCTAATACACTTGGTAATGAGGATGTGTTTCGTGAAAGATTGCTACAAATGGAATCCAGGTTTATTCTCAACTATAAAACTTTGTTTCCTAATGGGTTAAACATGGAAATTTAAATTCAAACTCATTTTTTCCACATATTTCTCAGAGAGTATAGATGTCTATTGAAAATGAATTTATACAGTTTAAACATTTATAAATAAGATGATATATAGAAGTGTTTTTGTATATATGTTTATTTAAAATAATGTATGTAAAGATATTTTATGAATGCATTTATATAAAGTTTAAAACTATTTGGTTTTATTTAAAAGACATTGTTCTAAGATGCAGGTCATATGGTTGCATTAATAATGAAGGCAATTAAAACAGGGTTAATGGGATAGGTGCACTAATAATTCAATTAAGCATGATATAAAAAGGGTGGTGTTTGATTTAGTAAAATGTATTCCAGGGGAAGGCGAAGGCCGAGGTACCAGAATTAAAAGAACTTTTCAAACCTACAGTGATTGTGTTCCTGTTTTGTATACCCAGCGATTTTGGTGCTTTGAAGGAGTGGAGGTGTTGTGTTTTCATTACCTCTAAGGTTTCTGACATAGCTGAAGAAGGCTTTGTGGTTGCCTCTAACAGAGGTAGCAATTCTCCATCTGTACTTACTTTTAGAAGATTTCATTTTGTTAATGATTTCTTTGTTGATCCTTCAGAGTTTATCTCTTGATGGCAGAGTATTCATTTTGTTTTTACAGGATATGGAATGCTTCTTCTTATTGTATAATGTGCTTATACCAAGTTATTTATTTTTTTATTTGCATTTGTTTACTGAGGTGGTCCATAAATAAGATAAATAAATAAATGTGATTCTTCATCTTATTGTATGATGTGCTTATACTAAGTTCCGCAGTAGAAGTTTAGTCCTGAATTTAACATTATATTTTTGTCTTATTGCTTCATATGCCTTGATGAATGCATGGAAATTATCCACAAATGTGGAAGCATGCAAGATGAGATCATTGAGGTGAGGAGGGCACTTAAAATTCTTCAGGTTATCAATTAGCTGAATTAGGTTTGCCTTAAAGTAGTCTCTAAAGACAGAGGGGTTTTGTAGGAAGACAGGTTTTACCCTCATGTTAAGTGCTACTGAATGGCAGTTAGATTTCACCTGTGATGTGATAACTGCAGGTGTTGCACACAAGGTGACAATACTGGTGAGAACTAGGTCAAATATTTTTGAAACTCTAGTTGGGAATTGAACCATTTAGGCTGTCGGCATTAATGAAGTCTAGGAATCTTTGTGCATATTTATTTGAGGTGGTGTAGGTTTCTGAGTTAATGAATAGATTGTTAAAGTCTTCAAAGAGAATAGTGTTAGGCTGAATAGGGAGGGATGTTAGTTTGTTTAGATGTGCCTCATGAGCAGCAGGTGACATGTAGGGGGTACGGTAGTGTGTTATGATATGGTATCAAGTAATTTTTACTGTGAAAAGGATATGGAATGTAAGGAGTGCAGGTTCTTGTTTGGACTTCTAACACTAGGTGGTGCTACCTTTATATAGCTTCCATTTTGTTTAGCTATGTTGGAAATTTGAGGAAATTGACTTTGCCTAAAAAGGGTGTTATGAGGGAGGAAAAGGTTCTGCCAAATATATGGAAGACACAAAGAGAAAGGTGAAGGTTAACCCTAGCAAAGTATTAAGGGCTGCTGACCATCTCCTCCCACCCTGAAAAATAACCAGAAACAAAAGACTGCAGAAACCCTTTGTATTCTGCATTTGGAGTCATTCAGCCTGTGACAATGAATCTTGCAATGGCATGGAAACCACAGAAAGAGATTAAATGGGGGGGGGGGGGTATATAAGTTTTACGAAAGTAAGATTTTTATTGAACTCCTGCAATGAAAAGCATTCTTTGTTCTGTAATTAAAATTTGTAGAAAGAAGCAGTGGCAAATTATAACAGGTTTAATTCAGATGTCTTCCTGGAACAAATATATCTGGTGGGGGTGGGTGATGAACAATGGCCAGCCAAAAAAATATACAGTAAATTCTCATTTAACCAGCACACATGGAGACTGGTAGATGCCGGATAAAGTACAGTCATGTACACTTACCATAAATGTAGATGTTCAAGTGTATTCACTGTTGCAGTCATCACCTGTGGGTTATCCCTGCTGTGGTAGCCCTCGGTCAGCCTGAATACCAAAGTCAATGTTTTTGTGCACTGGCTGCCATCGCCTGTAGTCTGCCGTTAAGGCATCAGTACTATAAAGCAAGGCAGCCAAAGTCATTACATCAGTTTTTCTTGTTCCAACCCCATCAGAAGCACAAGGGAAGAGAGGCAAGTGGTCCTGGTGGCTAAAAGCCACCTAGGGAAGCTTATGTCCCCCTAGGGGAAGATATTAAGTGGGGGATGCAGGGAGGGAAACCAAGACTGCAACAGTGAATACACTCGAACATCTACATTTATGGTAAGGATACACAACTGTACTATGTTCTTCGTGTTTCACTGTTGCAGTCATCACCTGTGGGAGGATTCTCAAAGCTGAGGAAAGGGGGTGGAAGGATAGGTTGAGTCTTAGGTATGGGTTAGGAGGCCCTGCAGAATTGCAGAGGCAAACCCTGCCCTAGACTTAGAAAAGAGGGGTAGGTGGTAATGTTGTCTAAAGGTATGGACAGAGGTCCAGTTGGTCGCTTCCAAGATGTCCCTGGTGGGTATTCCTCTGAGGAAGGCAGTTGAAGTTTAGGTTGCTCTAGTGGAGTGGGTACAGATAGACATAGGGATGGGTTTCCCATGTAGTCTGTAGCAAAAATGGATACAGTGAGAAATCCATTTGGAAATGGTTTGTTTGGAGATGGGTTCCCCTCTGCCTCTGGGGCAAAGCTTACAAGTAGTTGGTCTGTTTTTTCTGCATGGCTTAGTATGGTCCAGATAGCATCTGAGTTGCCTGTGTTCATCTAGTGAGTGTAGGATTCTTTTCCCCTTGTTTTGAGGGTTGGGAAAGAAGGTGGGAAGGTGTAAGGGTCACATTAGATACCACCTTGGGCATAAAAAGAGGTTAGTCCTCAGGGAGACTCTGTCTGCATGGAAAATGATGAAGGGCACAACAGCCATGAGAGCTTGAAGTTCTGAGACCCTTTTGGCTGATGTGATAGCTAGTAGGAAGGCAGTCTTTCATGAGAGGTATTTCAATTTTGTAGAAGCGGCAGGTTCGAAAGGAGGTAAAGTTAGCTTTTCTAACACATAATTGAGGTCTCAGGGTGGAGTGAGAGGCCTTCTGGGAGGCCTGATATTAGAAGCTCCTCTGAGGAATTGCTTAAACATAGGATGAGAGAAGAGGGGTGGGTGTGAATCATAATGGGCTGAAATGGCCGCGGCATGAATTTTAATAGAGGAGAAAGAGAAGCCACTATTGAGCAACTCTGCAAGGTAATCCAGGATGAGAGGGATGGGAGGTTGGGAGGTACTAACCCCCCTTGGATTGTTTCCAGGAGCAGAATCTTTTTCATTTTCCTGCATATGATTTTCTTGTGCTGGGCCTTCTGGCCTCTGTGATGATGTCCATGACTTGTTTGCTTAATAGGGACTCCTTGTTAGTTTTTAGTGTACAAGCCATGCTGGAAGATTGAGAGTCTGTAGGTCTGGGTGCAGTACCTTCCTCCCCTCCTGGGTCAAGAGGTCTGATATCAGGGGAAGCAGCTTTGGGGGCTGTAAGGTCAGGCTATGTAACAGAGGGCACCAATGCTGTTTGGGCCAGTCTGGAGGAATGAGGATGACCCTTGGTCTCTCCTCTCTTATTTTGATTAGAACCTTGGGAATAAAGGGCAGAGGAGGGAACACGTACACAAAGAGGGAGTTCCAGGGGAAGGTCAAGGCATTCACCTTCCATGCTAGGAGGTGGAACTCCCTGGTGCAAAACCTCTGCAGCTGGTGGCTGAGATGCGAAGCAAAGAGATCTACTTCTGGGGTCCCCCACTCCTGAGTGATTTGCAGAAAGATTTCTCTGTGGAGCTGCCATTTGTGGGGGGTCCAGTAAGTTTCTACTTAGGTGGTCTGCCAGGGTGTTGTTGACCCCTGGTAGGTATCGGGCAATTAGGTGTAGCCTCATGGAGGTGGCTGTACGCCAGAGACTCATGGCTAACCTGCACAGGGGGTATGATTGGATGGCCCCCTGCTTGTTGATGTACCACATCACTGTGGTGTTGTCTGTTTTTATAAGGAGGACCCCTGGCCTGAGATGGGGATGGAAGGAAGTCAGAGCCTTTTGTACTGCCATCATTTCTTTCTGACTGATGTGCAAGTGAAGTTGTTGGGCATTCCAAAGGCCTTGGGCACACCTGCCTGCTAGGTGAGCACCCCAAGCAATGTCTGAGGCATTGGTGGTGATGGTCTGGCCAGAAGGGCAGAGGATGAAGGGAAGACCCTTGTTCATGGCACAGGCCTCTGCCCACCAGAGAAATTCAGCCCTTATACATGGGATCAGAGGGAGTGTGGTCTCTAGGGACTGATAGTGCTGATGCCAAAGGTTCTTTAATTACCACTGAAGTTTTCTCATGTGAAGCCTGGCGAGGGGGGATAATAATTATGCCCTGTATCCCAGGGCCTGCAAGAAGCTCCTCACAGTGAGGTGGCTTCTGGAAGCCAGCTGAGTGAAGTAGAGAGGCAGGAAGCTCTGCTTTTCTGGGGATAGGAAGGCCATTTGGGATGCTGTGTCTAGCACAGCTCCCAGGAAAATAATTTTCGTGGTTGGGTTTTGTTTTGATTTTTTTCTCATCAATGGTGAACTCTAGGGAAGTAAGGAGATATTTGACAAAGAGAAGGTCCTGAACAACTCTTCTTTGCCTCTGCCTGAATGAGGCAGTCATCCAGGTAAGGGTAAATCTGTATATTTCTCTTTCTGCAGAATGCCATAGCCGGGGACAAGCATTTGGTAAATACTCTGGGAGTAGTAGATAAGCCAAAGGGCAGTGCAGAGAACTGGAAGTGTTGAGAGCCTGGTCTGAAGTGCAGGAATTTTCTGCATGATTCCCTGATGGGGATGTGGAGGTAGGCATCTTTTAGGTCTAGTGTCACAAGCCAGGCATTTTTTGTTAGCATAGGCAGGAGCTGCTGCAAGTTATCATTTTGAATTTGGGTACCACCAAAGAGGTGTTCAGTTTGGATAGATCCAGGATGGGGCGCTAAGTGCCCACTTTTCTGGGAACAAGAAATAGTATGGAGAAAAACCTTTTCCTATTTGATTTAGAGGGACAGGTTCTACTGCTCCTGGGATATTAGAGTTTGGACCTGCTTCTTTGCCCACTGGTTTATGGGGAGGTCTGGGTACCCCCTTGGAATTGGGAGTTCACTGAAAGAGAATCTGTATCCCTGAGAAATTATTTTTAAGACCCATTGGTCCTTGGTTATAGAAACCCAATTGTCTTTGAAGAGGGTGAGCCTTCCTCCTAGTTTTTGATGAGTGAAGGGAGGGCAAAGGGGGAGGGGGAGGGAAAGTCATTGTGAGTGCTTGCCATAAAAGCTTGGCTTAGAACTCCCTGCCTTAGAGATGGAAGTGGTCCATTATTTGCTTCTTTGCTGGCCCTGGGATAGTGGTCTGGTTTGCCTGTCCCTGTGGGCTTACCTTGGCCTTGTCTACTGGGTGCAGGGAAGGCCCACTGCTTAAAGGGAAAGTTCCTGCTGAATCTGGGAGGTTGAACTTGAAAGAAATCTTTTAATGTTGCATAGATTTTGCTTTGTTTTCCATCTTTTTAATCACTTCTTCTGCTTTTTCCCCAAACACACTCATTGCCTAGGGGTGTATCAGTAAGTTTAGACTTGACATGATCAGGGAGAGGTTGTTCCTTCAGCCATGCATGTCTCCTAATAACAGATCATGTCACTGCTGCCCTGTTAGAGGTTTCTAGGGCATCATATCCACATTGTAATGAGTGCTTGGCCACTTGACAAGCAGAGTGTAGTAATTCTGCCAGCTCCTTTGAGTTGGTACAGTCAGGAGAGGAAGCAATCTTCTGTTTTAATTGTTCCAAAGTGTGTTGTTGATATTTTAACATATGGAACTGACAATTGAGTGTTCTGATAGCTAAGGTTGCAGAGGTGTATACTTTCTTACCCCATCTGTCCAGAGCTCTGGAGTCTTTGTCAGAAGGAAGAGGATTCTTGGTAGAACTAGTCTTAGCTCCTTTGGGTCCCTGTGTAATAACCTCAAGGTCTGCAGCAGGATTCCTGTACAGGTATTTGTGAGAATCTGGTACTCTGCAGTACATGTCAGATTTACACTGAGCAGGAGGCAGGACATCAGGGGCTAAGCTGGATTCATGGAAAACATCATCCACCACCTCCAAAATAGGTGGGACAGCCATGGGTCTGTGCTGGGGCAGGTCCAAAAACTCTCTAAGTCTTTTCTTAGACTGTGTGAAGTCTTGAGATTCCCATTGGAAATGTTCCCTGAGGGAATGAATGGTTTCCCCAAATGAGAGGTCCTCTGGAGGGGAGGCAGAAGAATGGACTCCTCTGCATCTAAATCCTTATAAACAGCTAAGGGATGTTGTTCCTCTTCAAAAGCAGAATAATCAGATTCCTCAGACTCTTGGTCTGTCATAATTTCTGGAGAAGGATGCCTTTTGCTTTTAGGAGTGGTGGCCTGAGTACCACAGATAAGAGAGATGAGATCCTCCACCATTTTTAAGCATTTGAGCTTGCGGTGGGGGAGCAGTAGCAAGATGTTGGCTAGAAGTAGATTTCCTAGGTGTGGCCTGGCTTTTAGGCCTGAGAGAATTCGTCAGTCTCTGAGAAGCGGAAGTTGGATGTGAAAATGTTGTTTTTTGTCTAGATTCGGTAGTGCGAAAGGCCTCGGAAGCTGGTGCCTGCACCATGGCTCCAGACCCAACCAAGACAGAGACAGCCAAAGGCTCGGAAGGAAAAGTAGATTTCTGCGGCATACCGGACTCCGAAAGGGTCTCAGCAGAGGCCTGCATAGATACCGAGTTGGGCATCAGGGACTGTGAAAGCGCCTCACTGAATTCTGGGGAATTGACGACTTGCTTAGTGGTAGCATCGTCGAAAGGCTTAGCCTTGTGTGGCCTGTCTCTATCTTTATCTCTACGTTTTTTCAGAATATCCACAGATTGTTGGCTGATGGACACTATATCGGAATTTGAAGATGGAACATGAAAATAATTGTCTACAAAAAGAGCTCTACGGCGAATGGTTCTCACATTAAAGAGGGCACAGAACTGGCAACAAGGGACGTCGTGGTCTGGGCCTAAACAAGTGATTAAGTAAGAATGAAAGTCTTGGTGTGGGATCTGCTTCCAACAGGCAAGACAATTGTTAACTTTTTAGGACATCGGTTAGAGCAAAAAAAAGGGTCCCCCAATGGGGTACTTAGCTTTAAACGTTTTCTGATGAAATTCAACTTCTGGTAGCAACCGACCGGCACTTGTGCGAACTGCTTCTGCTATGGGCTCCATGGCAAGAAAGACTGATGTAATGATGTCGGCTGCCTTGCTTTATAGCACTGATGTCCTGACGTCAGACTACAGGTGACGGCAGCCGGCCCACAAAAACATTGACTATGGTATTCGGGCCAACCGAGGGCTACCACAGCAGGGATAACCCACAGGTGATGACTGCAACAGTGAAACAAGAAGAACATCTGTAGTTTCTGGTTGCTTGAGAGTTACTATTAAAAATAGGCCTGACTAATACCGTACCCTACACTGTTTGTTTGGTTTGACTTGTTCTCATGTTGAGGAGAGAGGGAATTTATTCCTATCGTCTTTTTTTAAAAATCTAAAACTATAAAAGTGTAAGGTATGTTTCTGCAGGGGGAAAACTGAAAGTGCAATACATGAAAAATTGTACTGTATTTCTTCAATATTTTTTGCCAGTTGCTTGAGAGTGCCAGGTGCTTTAGTTTCAGTTAACTGAGAGTTTACTGTATTTTTTTATGTTTTGTTATGTTCAGAAATGTTGTTATTTTAGTTAGCTTATGAATTTAACTTTAACCATTAAGATATATTTCACTTTCTTATTAAAAAAATTATTACGTGACAGACACTACATGTATACTAACAATCCCTACTATTTGTGCATTCATAGCATGTGCTGTTCACCTGGGTTGTTTATGTATTTATTTATTTACTAGCTTATTTATCTGCACATGGTAGAGCTTTCTGTTTATTGCCTACCCACAAATTATGGGACAGTAACAAATAGAAAGCCGGTATATATTAAAACTGTACAGTGGAGATTTGCAGACTGCATGTCTGCAAGCTTGGAAGAGCAGCAGTGGGTTGTTTTAATATAAGGTATTTCTTTTTTTCTGTCAAGATATAATGACTGAGAAAAGAACTGCAGTCATCATTAAATAAGAGGGGCTGTGGGCTGGCTGTGGATGGCAGAAACATATTATGTGCACATTACGGTTTTATTATAATTACTATCATTATGACAGGCTACTAGATACATTATTGAATTAAGAAGCTCAGTAACTAACTAAGGGTGATCTGGCTATGAATGAAAAGCATTGCTATCGATACAAGTTTAACATTATTATTATTGTTATTATTAGTATTGCTAATACTACTACTAAAACTACCACATCTGCTACTACTAGTGCTACTACTACTGATACTACTACAACTAATACTATTGCTACTATGACTCTACTACTACTACTACTACTACAACTACTACTACTGCTAAAACCACAGCTACTACAACTACTGCTACTACTGCTACTACTACTGCAACTGCTGGTACTACTGCAAGTACTGCTATTACATCTACAGTTACTACCACTATTGCGACTGCTGCTACTGTTATTGCTACTACTGCTACTGCTACTGCTAATACTAGTACCAGTATTACTACTATTGCTACTACTACTACAACTACTACTACTGCTACTACTACTGCTGCCACCTATTACTGCTACTGCTATTAATACTACTAGTACTAGTGCTAGTACTACTAATACTACTGCTGCTAGTACTGCCACTACTGCTGCTACTACTAGTACAACTACTTCTACTGCTACTACCTAATAATACTACTTCTACTATTAAAACTAGTACTAGTGTATTATTGCTGCTACCTACTACTATTGCTACTACTACTACTACTACTACTACTACGACTAGTACAATTGCTACCACTGCTACTGCTGCTACTACCACTGCTACTATGTACTACTACAACTGATACTAGTACTATTACTACTACTACATTACTACTGCTATTATCATGGAAATCTATCACATTTAGTATTGAACTGGAAATTGTAGTCACTAAATAATGGGGGCTGTGTAATTAATATGGCTGAATGAAATATGTTATTTGTGCTATTTAAGGTCTGACTTCATTTGTGTGAAATTAGCTGGTCAGTTTAGTGTCTGGCAACTGTTCATGTGCAAAACAAAAGTTAAAATTGACACTCCCTTTGTCTCTTTTTTCTGTCTGTGCATCATAAAATTTGTGGTCTGCTATTATGAAAGACTTTGTGATATTTACTCTCTTATAGCAAGTATGTGAGACGAAGTTGAGACTGGCCTTGATTTCACAGACTGTTCCTGACTTTGATTCACATTTTTTGATCTGTGCAACTTAGGTTCATAGGTGTATACTAGGCTAACAACTTGTTGCTCATTTGTCTCTAATACATAAAACATGAAGGCTTAAGATTTTGTTCAGATGTTTTAATACATGCAAACACATCAGGATGGATAGCAGCATCTTTAAATATGAATGAACTAGTTAACAAACACAGCTTACAAACATACATGCTTAGATTTCAATAGCTAACTACAAAATGGCATTCAGGCTCGCATGTGCTCAGCATTTATACACTTGTGCAAGCCCTTGGATAGCTTCTTAAAGTTATATACACATATATCGACCTACCTCCTCCCTCTTAAAAAGACTCCCCTTTATAAAAGACAATGTTAGAGCTAGGCATGCATTACTATATACATTAGAAACAAAACACAATGTTCATGTCCAAGTTGCTTTATATTTGCTACAGGGTTTAGAGATTCGACCATATATCATAACATAACAGTTGGGACTAAATTTAGCAACAGGGACACTCTGTGGTGCACAATTCATATCAGGAACTTCTGGATTTGTCACAGGAACTAGAATGCGCTGTGGAACTTCCTCTGGAAATGCAACACTGAACAACTCACTCTGAGATAAAGACTCTTTCTCACAGGCTATGTGCTGAGGTATAGGCTCAGACACTGTCAGAAATAACTTTGTGCAGACTCGTATATGGTATTCCAGGAATCTGGTTAAGCTGAAGTGGTTCCTTCTGTTGATGTGGCTTTGTATTATTGTGCACTGAACAAGAAGAAAGTTCTCTCTCAATGTCTTGTGACACAGAAGGCCAAAATACTAGTCCTCCCATCCTTCTTTTGGTAGAATTGTTTCCTGGGTGACCATGATGCAAGATAGTAATGTATTCTGGTTGCAAGGACTTTGGAGCAATTACTTTTGGACCTTTCATTATGATACCTTTGTCAGACAAAATCTCATCTCTGTATGGAAAATAAGGTTGCACTTCTTGAGGTAAACTAGATTGCTTTGATGGCTATCCTTGATTGATAAAGTGGTTGAGCTTTTTTAAAACTGAATCCATGGCTGTGTATCCTCTCAGTTCATCAAGAGGTGTGAAAGAAAATGGTCTCACTTCCATGACTTCAAAATCATCAATCAAATGAGAACCTTGACTGTCATTCTGTTCAGTGGTATTTCTGGGTGATCAGGATAAGGTATCAGCAAGATAAAAAATTTGCCTTTCTTGTAGACAAGATTGAAATTGTACTTTTGCAATCTCAGCATCATATGTTGCAGTTTGGCTGGAGCTGAATGCATTGGCTTTCTCAAGATTGTGACTAGAACTTGGTGGTCTGTTTTGATCTGGATAGGTCTACAATAAATACTGTATAATCATGGAACTTTGACCATACAAACAGAATTACCAAAAGCTCTTTCTCGATCTGGGCATACTGCATCTCAGTTTGGGTAAGAGTTCTCAATGCACAGGCAACATGTTGACTCTCTTGTAGAATGACTGCACCAAGACCAAATTTCGAAATATAACAGGAAAGTGTAACTGGCTTGTGAACATCATAGTATCTGAGACTTGGTAGACTTGCAATTCTCTGTTTCAGGACACCAAATGCTCTTTGGTGTTGTTGTAACCAAGACCAGGATACATCTATGTGTGTCAGCTCTCTGAGTGGTGCTGATAGTTGGCTCAAGTCTGGAATGAACTTGCCTAGGTAGTTGACCATGCCAAAAAAACATTGCAGGGCTTAAACATTGTCTGCTACTGGCCTTTCGAGAATGGCTGTTTGCTTTGAAGGGTCTGGTCATAGGCCTGTACTCGTAAATAAGTGACCAACATAAAAAACTTCTTGTAGTCTGAATTTGCATTTATGCAGGTTGAGCTTAAGATTCACTTTACGTGCCCTTTCAAGAAATTTTCTGAAGTTTTTGTCATGCTCTGCTTCATCACGACCTCCTACTAGTATGTCATCTTCTATGAAAGCGGAAGGATACACAGGTAATATTTGCTCCATTGGACGCTGAAAGACTTCACTTACAGCATTTATCCCAAATGGCATTTTCAAAAATCTGTACCTGCCAAAGTAGTGATCAATGAGGATTTTTTTCAAGCTGAATTTGCCAAAATTAACTCTTTGCATCTAAGACAGAAAAAATAGTGGCATTTGGCATCAAGGCTGCGACTTCTCTGACTGTGCGCATTGGATGATGAGGTCTTTTTAGCGCTTTGTTCAAATCTCATGAGTCAATACATATTCTGTTGTTGTCTGAGATTTTCTTGTGAGCTACAACCATGGAAGATACCCATTCAGTAGGAGTTTCAACTGGACAAATCGCACCATTTTATCTAACTCAGCTTTGACTCTGTCCTGCATGGCTATTGGAACTTTGTGTGCTGGACTGATAACTGGACTGATATCTGGGTCTAACTTCATGGAGTACACAACTGGAAGTTTGCCTAGTTTGTCTTCAAACAGATCAGCATAGGTAAAAAAAATGTGCTGAGCAAAATTAGAGTAGTGGTCTTTTAAGCTAACATGGTGGACTTCCTTATTAAATGAAAGCAGTCCCATCTTCAAACTGTCTCTGAGCCCTAATAATGACCGGACATGCCTCTTGACCAGATGAAATAACAAGTCGCAGCATCTTCCACTCTGCTGGAAGCAACAGGAAGGCACTACTGAGCCTTCAGTTTGAATTTCTTCACTTCCATAAGCAACAAGTTTTGCACACCTTGCCAAATCAAGCCTTTCACTTGTACACACTCTAGCAAATGTTTCTGCAGACATAACATTGCACTTAGAACCTGTATCAGTTTTGAGCTCTGTGGGTTTGCCATTTATCCCAACATTACTAAATACTTCATTCTTTGCTCTTAAATCCACTGCATTGACTGTTTCAAGAAGTACTGACACACCATCAACATAAAGAGTGGGTGACAATTCTCCTCCATAGCGTTCTAATTGATCAAATCATTTTTTAAAATGTTCCCTTTTAATGAAAGAATGTGGGCCTTTGGATTTACAAAATCTTTTGAAATGATTCCATTTATTGCATTTGTGGCATTTTGACCAAAAGCTAAACATTTCTTCCTTTTAGATTCATGATTACCACTACTATTATGACAGTTGGTAATGAAAGTAGGTTGGGGTCCATGCTTTGAGTTTGCTGACTCACTCTTATGCTTCACTGAGACTGTACAAAGTCTGGAATGTCCTAGAAAGTTCTGGGGTTTACCAGTGAGTGCTGTAGGGGTTACAGCTGCCATGTGCTTGGGCCTGTTTCTTTTAACTACTTGCTGCATGCTATCAACATGAGCTTTATCACTGTGCTTTCTAGAGCTATTCTTATTTGTAAGCATATTTGTGTGCTTTTCTGTGAGCTTGTATATCTGACAAATCTCAATGGCCTTATTCAAAGATAAAAATCACTGTCTTTTGGATTTTTGCAGTTAGGGGTCACCACAGTGGATCATCAGTCCGCAGATTGTTTGGCAGTGTGTTGCACTTTCATGAAGTAAAATCTTTCTCACAGCATCATCTTTTATGCCACACACAAGTCTGTCCATTATTAACTCACCCCTTAATTTACCAAATCTGCACATTTTAACTTTATTTCTCAGGTCAGGTATATATGCTGCAAAAGTTTCACCAGACTTTTGATCCCTTGTGTAAAATAAATGCCTTTCCATAGTAACATTTGTCTGGGGGTGAAACATTCATCTAAATTTATGTTTTAAGCACACTAAGTCCTCTCTTGACTCAGCCGGCACAACAGTACGATGGATGTTCTTCATGTTTCATTGTTGCAGACATTACATTTGGGTTATCTGCTTGCAGTAGCCTTCAGTCGGCCTGATTAACAAAGTCTTGGGTCCTGTGTTGGTTGCTGTCCCTTCTTCCATGATGTCAGGTTGTCAGGGGTATAAAACATGCAGCTGATGCCATTACATCAGTCTTTCTTGCCGTGCGGTGCCCAAAGTAGAAGCAGTTCACAAGTGCCGGTTGGCCGACTCCTGAAATTTTCGTTTTCGAGTTTCAGAACCAAAGTCTTCAACTAAAGCTAAGTACCCCGTTGGGGAAAATTTTTCTTGCTCCTTTCCGATGTCAGTAAAAGTTAATAATTGCATTACTTGTGGAAAGCAAATACTTCACAAAGATTTTCATTCGTACTGTATTCCTTGCCTAGGCCCTGACCACGAAGTACCTTGCTGTTGGTTTTGTGCTTTATTTAATCAGTGCACTATCCATCATCGGTATATTTTCGCCTCTAAATATTTCGGTTCTCGATTTAATTATCCAGAAATGTCATCGGTTAGCCATCCGACTACCGGGATTCCAAAAAAACACAAAGATAAAGACAGAGACAGGCCTCTGAGGTCCAAAGCTGCCGATGATGCTTCTCCTAAGCCAGTCGCCAGTTCACCGGTACTCAGTGAGGTGCTTTCACAGCCCATGATACCCGCTACTTCTGACTCGTCGGCCTCTACTGAGACCCATTCAGAGTCTGGTATGCTGCGAGATGCTTCAACTGTGGAACCTGCGGATGTCTCTACCTTGGATGAGTCTGGAGCCGCTGTGCAGGCACTGGCTTCTGAGGGTGTATTCAGGCCTATGGACTTGCATATTAAACTGATGCCTCCTTCTTCATTTAGGCCAAAATCTCAAACCATGCCTAAGAAACCGATGCCCAAGATGCATGCTCAGACCTCTATACCTAAAAAACAAATGATAAGAATGGCTGAAGATCTTATAACTCTAATCAGGGGAAGCCAACCTCCCCCTTCTAAGAGACCTAGGACTGAAGTTGTTTATGAATCTTCTGACCAGGATTCTGATTTTTCTGATTCTTCTGATGGTCTGGATTTGCCCTTATCTACTTATGAGGATTCTGATGCAGAGGACTCTATTCCCTCTGCTTCCCCTCCAGAGGATTTTTCTTTTGGTGAAACCTTACATATTCTAAGGGAGCATTTCCACTGGGAAAGCCAGGATTTTTCTGATTCAAAAAAGAAGCTTAGGGATTTCTTACTCCTGCCTCAGCATAGGCCTTTAGCTACACCTCCTGTACTAGACATTGTTGATGATGCCTTTTCAAAATCTAGTTTGGCCCCTGATTCTTTGCCTCCTGCTCCCAGAAAACCTGACAGATATTACAGGGTTCCTGATTCACACAAGTTCCTTTTTAAAAATCCTATTGCAGATCCAGAGACTATTTCACAGGGACCCAAGGGCACTAAGGCTTCTAGTGCTAAAAATCCTACCCCCTCTGATAGAGACTCCAGGGCGCTGGATAGATGGGGTAAGAAGGTTTACACTTCTGCAACCTTGGCCATTAGTGCTTTAAACTGCCATTTTCATATGTTAAAGTATCAACAACATGTTATTGGATTGCTTAAACAGAAAATTATGTTGATTCCTGACTGTGCTGAAAATAAAGAATTACAGGATTTAATGCATTCTGCTGAACAGGTTGGAAAACATAATTTGCAATGTGGATTTGATTCATTAGGGGCCTCTTGCAGGGCTGCTGTTACTGGGTCTGTGCTCAGAAGGCATGCTTGGCTTAAGGAGCAATCTTTGCCTGATCATGTTAAAGCTAAATTGTTGGATGTTCCCTTAAATCAGGATGGCCTGTTTGGCAAAAAGGCTGAGGAAGTTCTTAAAAAGATGGAAGATAAAGCTAAATCTATGCAAACTGTTAAAGATTTTTTACAAGTTCAGCCTCCTAGATTTAGTAGGCACTGGGCCTCCAAAAATTGGTCCTTTCCAGCCCCTTCCAGGTCTTCTCAAGCCAAACCCAGATACAGCAGAAATCCCAGGTTTCAGTCCCAAGGGACACACAAGACTAAGGAGTGGAGGGTTTTCACACCCAAATCTGGGAGTAGTAAGACTCCCCCTATGGAAAACTGTCTCAATGACTTGCTTTTAAAACTTCCAAGCACTTCCCAACTGAATGCTCCTTTAGGCGGAAAGATTGGTCTGCAGGCCAAAAACTGGGAACTCATTACCCAGGACAAATGGGTTTTAAATATAGAGTCCCAAGGATACAGATTTCACTTCCACACATTACCATCACCAAGCGGGTGGCCAGATCTACCCCCAAAATCAATGGGCAGAGGCCCAAAATCAAGAACTCTCTTTTAAACATGAGGGCTTTTCAGTTGGTACCAGAAGAGGAAAAGGGACAAGGTTTCTATTCGAGACTTTTCCTGGTACCCAGAAAAGGCAATACATGGCATCCTATCCTGGACCTTTCTACTCTAAACATCTTTCTGGTTATTCCAAAATTCAAAATGCTGACTCTTCACCAGCTGCTTCCTATGCTAGGCAAAGATGCATGGTTGGCAACACTAGACTTAAAGAAGCATACCTGCACATCCCTATCAGGGATTCTTGCAGAAGATACCTACGCATCAAAGCAGGCTACTTGCAGTATCAGTTCTCTGCACTGCCCTTTGGCATATCTACTGCGCCCAGGATATTCACAAAGTGCCTAGCGCCAGTCATTGCATTTTGCAGGCAAAGAAATATTCAAATATACCCATACGTGGACGATTGTCTAATTCAGGCAGAAAGCGGGACATACTTTTGAATCATCTGGCCTTTGTTCAAAGGGACTGACTTGTCTGGGGTTCACCATAAATGAAAAAAATCACACCTGGTACCCTGTCAACAAATTATATTCCTGGGAGCAAGCTTGAATACAACTTCCCAGATGGCTTTCCTCACGCAAGAGAAACAGATTCATTTGACAACCTACTTCAAACAAGTGGCCACAAAAACCCAGCTATCTGCAAGGCAAATACTGCACGCCTTGGGGTTCATGGCCTCCTGCATTCTTCTAATTCCATATGCAAGGCTTCATATGAGGAAACTACAATGGTATCTCAAAAGCCTATGGTGTCAACATTCACAGGATCTAGAAGCAAGGATTCCTATCATACCTTGCCTACGCCTAGAGTTCCTTTGGTGGGCAGAGGCCTGCCACCAAAACAGGGGACTACCATTCACATTACCCCCTGCTGCTCAAATCTTAACAACAGATGCATCAGACTATGCATGGGGAACTCACCTGGCAGGGAAGTGCATTCAGGGCAAATGCAACCCAAGTCAAATGCACCTGCACATAAATCAAAAGGAAATGTTAGCTGTACAGAATGCTCTGACAGCCTTCAAGGACCACATTCTTCCAGGACAACTAATGGTAAAGACGGACAACACCACTGTCATGTGGTACATAAACAAGCAGGGGGGGTACACATTTGTACCCCCTATGCAGATTAGCCATGGCATTGTGGAACACAGCCTTGAGCTACCAAGTGAATCTACAAGCTCAATTCCTGCCAGGAAAGCTAAATATACTGGCAAACAGACTAAGCAGAAACCTCATGGAGCCAAACGAGTGGAAACTGGAACCAAGGATTTTCAACATGTTGACAAGCAAATGGGGGAGCCCAGATATAGACATGCTTGCCTCCCCCGGAACCATCAACTGGACAAATTTTGCACAAGGATTCCCCACGAGCTAGCTTGGAAAGTGGATGCTCTATCCTTCAGCTGGAAAAACCTATACGTTTATGCCTTTCCTCCTCTGCCTCTACTCTCCAAAGTACTACTAAAGATCATACAGGACAAGGACGATTTCAATTGCACCAGACTGGCCTCGCCAACACTGGTACCCACTCTTGCACAGTGTGTTACACTTGGCTCCATGGCACCTGCCTCAGACTCCTTCCCTGTTGTCTCAGCAGGAGAACCAGATTCTGCACCATCAGCTGCAAACCCTGAACCTAGCAGCCTGGCTAATTACTTAATCTCTCCTATACCATCCCTCAGTCAATCAGTGATGGATATCATTTTAGAGGCAAGGAGGCCTAGTACTAGAAAATATTATACTGCAAAACGGAAAGGATTTTGTGCCTGGACCCAATCTCAAGGAATAAATGCAGCAGTGCCATATTTACCTCAGATTTTACAATACTTGACTGAGATGCTTCATAAGGCCTTGTCCTTTTCCTCCAACAAAATTCATGCTTCAGCCATTTCAGCTCATTATAGCACAGAGCCTCTCCTCTTCTCTCACCCACTGCTCAAGCAGTTCCTCAGGGGGGGGCAAAAATTTAAAGACACCCAGGAGAGCTCCAACTCCAGCCTGGGATCTTAACTTTGTCTTGGAGAAACTCACTCTTCCTCCTTTCGAGCCAGTTGCTACTGCAGATTTAAAATTTCTTTCCTGGAAAACATCTTTCCTTTTAGCAATCACTTTTGCAAGAAGGGTATCTGAATTCCAGACCCTTATGGCAGTGGAACCTTTCATCATCTTTCATGCGGACAGGGTGTCCCTCAGAACCAATCCCTCCTTCATGCCCAAGGTGGTATCCAGTGTGGCTCTTAATCAGTCCATTCCTTTGCCTACCTTCTTTCCTAACCCACAGAACAAAGGGGTACAGATACTGCACTCTTTAGATGTGCACAGATAACTTAGATTCTACTTGGACAGGACTAAACCTCAAAGGAAATCTGAACAACTGCTGGTGGCATTTGCTGCAGGGCAGAGGGGAAAGCTATTTCAAAACAAACAATTTCAAAATGGATAGGCCACTGCATTCATTTCTGCTATAAGCACCATGGAAAACCTATCCCACAAGGCATCAGACCCCATTCAACCAGGGCTGCATCTACCTCTGCAGCCTTTCTCAGGGGTGTCCCTACTAGGGGCATCCCAGAAGCTGCTACCAGGAGTTCTGTATATACTTTCACCAAGCATTATCATTTGACAATTTTCTCTAAATCCAGAACTGGTTTTGCCACTGCAGTCTTGCAGGGCCTTATATCTGGTCCTAATTCTATTTAAATTCCTCCTCCCAACCTTAGCTTTGGGAATCTACCCAAATGTAATGACTGCAACAGTGAAACACGAAGAATATAGTACAGTTGTGTACACTTACCATAAATGTAAATATTCGAGTGTATTCACTGTTGCAGTCCTGGTTAGCCTCCCTCCACCCCCCTTTCTTCTTTTGGCTATATCTCTACTCTCACTTACTATGCTCAAAAAGCTTTTTGGTGTATTTGCTTTTTTGTTGGAAGTATATTCTTGTATTTATAGATTTAATTGCTTCCTATTAGGGGGGCACCTGACATCTGGGGCAAGAAAAACTGATGTAATGGCGTCGGCTGCATGTTTTATACCCCTAAAGACCTGATGTCATGGAAGAAGGGACAGCAACTGACACAGGACCCAAGACTTTGTTAATCAGGCCGACTGAGGGCTACTGCAAGCAGATAACCCAAATGTAATGACTGCAATAGTGAATACACTCAAACATCTACATTTATGGTAAGTGTAGACAACTGTACTTTTTCCCTCTCTTCAGCATAGACGGCAGGTGCATACACAAATGAGCATTCCCTTTCTATGGCTTCTGACCCAGCTAAATTAAGTAGAATAAATGCCTTTGTACAGTCATCTTTCTAAGAAAATGCAGCCTGTATGAAAATGTCATGCTCTCGCTCAAACACTCTCCAATTCTCAGCAATATTACTGTCAAACATAAGTGCATTGGGTTTTCGAAATCTGTCTGCCATGCCCACAAAGTATGCACAAACACACTGAAAATATGGCCCTTGTAATTGTGTATGAACAAACAGTGCTGTGAGATTGTAATAACATTCAAATGCATAATAAACTCTTTGAAATACTGTACTTTGAGAAATATGCTCTGTAATGGCTGTATTCTGCAAATATGCCCTGTAATGGCTGTACTTTGCAAAATATGCCTTGTAATGGTTGCACTTTGTGAAATAGCTTTACTGTAACACTGCACAAGCATGCAAACACTTTGTACACTTCTGATAACTTGAATATCTTTGCTTAATATGAAAATACATATGATTTGCAAAAATGCAGTAGTTTCCCTTTATTTTATTCATTTTATGTAATTCAAGTTTTATTTCAAATATTTTCCATAGTAATTTGAATATTTCTACCAATATCATGCATATCTGCTTATGCGAAATCATTTAGAATATTCTGTATGCCCCATTTCACATTATGCAAAAAGAAATAGTGCAGAGCAAGTTTAAATATCTAAACTTTGTTTCTGTCCTGTTTTGTGAAGTATACACATTTTGGAAATGATCCAATCCTTTATATTCCACCAGCATCTAAACAAGTGCCTTAACTTGTTTTAGCCAAGCCATTTCTGACCTCATGCCCCTTCAGTATGCCTCTTCTGACTTCATGTCCTTTTAGATAGGCCTGTTCTGACATCATGCCCTTTAGACATCCCACTTCTGGCACCATGTCGCTCATTCGTCTCTAATACATAAAACAAGAATGTTTGGGGTTCCATTCAGATTATGTAATACATACAAACACATCAGGATGGGTAGCAGCATCATTAAATACGAACAAACTAGTTAACAAACAGAGCTTACAAACATGCATCTCAATGGCTAACCACAAAATGGCAATCAGGCTCGCACGTGCTCAGTGTTTATACACTTGTACAAGCCCTTGGATAGCTTCTTAAAGGTATATACTCATATAATGATCTACAAACTACTGGGGCCTCTATAAGTCTAGCCATGCAACCCAAATGTTCCCCATGAGTCATTGTGTCTTAGATGTTACTTTAATGGGTGTATATTAGTTAGGGCATGATTAGCAGTTGCCCATAAGAGATATAGGTATCAGAGCAGGGGTAAATTTCTGATTTCCCATCAACTGATCCAGGTTGCAATTGAATTGGGTGAAAGACTAGACTTCACATGAATGGAAAGCTTATTCCAGAGAATGGCGGTTCTCAGAGATACATATCTATCCATCCAGCATGTCCTGTTTAAGTCATAAGCAAAGTTTAAATCCTTAGATCTAGTAGTTCTGGTGTTACTCATTTAGCAGACATGCAAAAGGTCGATCAGGGCAGGATCCAGGAATACCTTGTATGTCAAGCATAAATCACATTTTAGCAGTCTGTAGGAAACAGAGTATAGAAATAGGGGTCTGAAGTGATCTGCATAGCATATTGTGTTTTTGCCCTGAATTCTTTAAGTGAGAAACCTCTGTGGATGTTTTAGTTCTTGCATGTGCCTGGTCAGTGTACTCAATGATGGGTCTGATTAGGGATGAATACAGAGGCACAGTGACTTCCCTGAAACTAGATGCCATGCCCTTACTTATAAGTTAAGAGACATAGAATTATTTTCTTACTACTGTGGACACATGTTGGTCAAAAGCCAGATTACAGTCTACATAAGTCCTCAAATTCCTGACTACTGTGTCTACTTTAAGGGGCATTTTCTCAATGAGATAGCCTCCCTGGGTGGCTGACTTCCCAAAAGGTACTTTTATTCATTTTTTGGCACTGAGTTTTAAGCCATGGCTTTGGTGCCAGTGATTTATCTAGTTAGACCTTCCTGAAATATGTTAGTGTCTTTGGGGGCTTCTGTGATTACTCCTAGCTTGCAAGCATCTTATAGGCTCTTGATATTGACCATGACTTCCAAAAAGTAGATGCCAAAGAGCGGCAGAGCCAGTACAGAGCTCTAGGGTCTACACTAGTCACCAGCCTCTTTGTGGAGGTGGTCTCTTCACTCTTAACTTCCAGGGTCCTGTCTGTGAGCCAGCATGCTATTCAGTGGGGGCACACAGGGGCTTATGCCTAATTCTGAGTTTGTTTGCAATGCCTCAGTGAGGTATTTTATCAATTGCCTTAGTTAGATCAAGATAGGCAGTAGGCACCATTTTACCCTCATCCATTGTCTTATTGACCTTCTCAAAGAAGTCCACCAGGTTCAGTAAGCATGACCTGCCTTTTTTTCATAACTAAACAGAGTTAGTTCCAGTGTCTGAAGGGTTCTTAATGCCATTGTTACTCATTTCTATGATAATTATTTCCATGACACCACATGTGTGACTAGTCAGACTAATGGGTCTATAGTTCTCAAGATCCATTGATGGTTTGCCCTTGTGCAGAAGGATGACCTTTACAGCCTACCATTCAAGTGACATGAAGTCTGTGTGAAGGCTATGTGGAGCACACTCCAGTGGCCCTGTTATGTCATATTTCAGGTTATTTAGAAGGCATCTTTAGTTATTATCTGGGCTCACCGAAGCAATATTCTTGTCTTAATGAGTATGTCTAAGACTTATTCCATAATGATAGCTGGAGGGATTCTGTTAGATGGCTTTTCTTGGGGGATTGGTGGGGGTAAAAGGGGGTAAGGTTGGAGCTAAATTTGTCAGCCAGAAAATTTGCTATATCTCTGGTCCCATTAACCTGGCTCCACTTGCCAACAGTTCATCACACTATTGCACGCTACCTTTCAGGTTTCAGACAGTGGTAAAGAAGGTCTTATGGTTGACCTTGGCTTAGAACTCTATATTTACCTCACAATTTGCTTTGCTGGAATTAATTAGTCCTCTTAGTTGTGGATTCAGTTTAATAAGAGTTTTTTTTTTTTAATTTATCTTTTTTTCTGGTGTTAGGTGAATAATTCCATCTAGCATTTGGAGGGGCTTGAAATTTTGACAGGTTATCACTTAATCAAAGGTGGTTTGCCTTGGAGTACTTGTTGACTATTACAAGGTGTGCTGGGTTTGCAGATTTGATTCTCATTTTTAAGGAGACTGCTTTGTGGTCTGACATTACCAAAAAGGACACAACACAGGGGGGGGGGTTGGAGGTTCTGCATTCTCCCATATTTGTAAAAGTTCCAATATGTTTGCATCTCTAGTAGGCATAAGCACCAACTGGTACATGGTGTTTGTGATTACAAAGTCTAGGAATCTGTGCACTGCAAATTTGGGGTCATTTAGATTTCCCAGTTTATGACAGGATAATTAAAGTGGCCCATAAGTATGGTATTTGCTTGAATGATCAGTATCTCTGATAGGTGTAAGTATAAGGCATGGGTTTCATGAGACATAAAAGGTGATGCATAGCTTGTAAGGATATGGTGTGGGACTTTGTCTATGGTAATCTGGACATAAAGAAACTCCAGTGCATCATCCTGTTTACCAACTTATATTTATGTTTGTTATTGATGTAGATTGAGACACCTCATCTTTTAGCGCCTGTCAGTGCAGTTGCTGGTCTAAATGTGTAGAAGGCACTTATAGGTTCATAGGTTCATAGGTGTTTACTAGGCTAATGACCACAAGGGACTTTTTAAGCCTAGCCATGCATCCCAAATCTCTGACAAATTCTGATACCCTTGATAAGTGTAAGCATGTGCCTGGGAGATGAAGCATTTACAGGTTACCTCAGACCATCAGATACATAGCTGCCAAACCAGGGATGAATTTCCAGTTTCTCATCCAATTGTCTAAGTTGCATTTAAATTGGGATAGAGCAGAACTTTGCTTCACATGGATAGGGAGACTGTTCCATAGACAGGGTAGTCTCTGACATACATACCTATCTCTCCAGCAGGTCCTATTTATATCACAGGCAAGGTTTAAGTCTTTAGAATGGGTAATTCTAGTGCTGTTTGTTTTGTGGATATGAAAGAGGTCCATCAGATTGGGGTCTGACAATGCCCTGTATGCCTGTTTGGAGGCTACCATTAAATAATAAGTCCACAGGCCTTGATAGGTCATGTTTCATGCTATTTAGAAGGCATCCTGGGATATTGTCTAGGCCCATTGATGCAATATTCTTGGTCTTAGAGAGAGCATTAAGGACCTGTTCCCTAGTGATAGTATGGGAGTTATATTTGATGATATTACCTGAGGGAAGGTTGAGGGGGAGAGTGGGGTAAAGTTGGAGCTGAAAGTTTACTATATCTTCTGGTTCAGTATAGGTGGCTCCATTTACAATGAGCTCTGCACACAATTGTGTATTGCCTTTGAGGTTGCGGACATAGCTTAAGAATGCTTTGTGGTTGTCCTTGGTCTGGGAGGCGAAACTTACCTCATATTTGGCTTTTGTAGACTTTGTTTGTCCTCTGAATTATTTGTTTAGTTTGATTAGAGTGCTTTTCTCCTGTTGGGTGCTGTGCCTCCTAATTTATGCCATGATTTTCTTCCGCCTGTTATAAAGCCGATTGATTTTGTGATTACACTAGGGTGGCTTGTTTTTTGAGTTAGTTCTGTACTTCTTCTTAGTGGGTACAGTTGCCTCCATGCAGCTATTAACATGGTTGTTCAGGGTTTCTATGAACAGTTCTGCATAGGCAGAAGTGCTCTCAGGGTTTATGGGGCTTGAGATTTTGCCAGGTTCTGACTTAATAGCAGGAGGTTAGCCTTAGAATAGTTCCTGAATAATCCAGGTTTAGCTGGGGGTCCAGGTATTATTTTTACTTCAAACTAGACCATTATGTGGTCTGACCTTATCAAGGAGCTGTAAACTGCTGGAGCACCATCTGCAGTTTTAAACCATGTCTTGGTAACTGCACAGATATCTGCATTCTGCAAAGTAAGGAGAGCTTGGTGCAAGTGCAGCTTCTTGTGTAGATGCCTGACATTGAGCAGTAACATATTTAGATTTCCTTAAGTAAATTTTTCAGTTTTGGAAGGTTTGTCAATTTGGTATTGCATAAAAAAATCTATACAGCAGAAGACAATGTTTTAGCCAATATTTTAAAGCCTAGGAGGACATGTGTAGAGCATCCTTGGCAAAGTAACATGTTTTTAACCATGTCCTCCCACACAGACAGTTATAATATCCCCCTAGAATGACACCAAAAATTATAGAAAAAGTCAGTCTTAAAATGTTTAGCTGTCCAGCAGATCACTGGGAATTGTAGTCGGTAAATATGCAGGAAGAGGCTGCCATTTGTTCAGTTTAAATTCTAGCTTTTACAGGGCTAGTATGAATTTGTATCAATTATGTTGGGACATTTATGTTTTCATTACTGTTTATGTAAAGCATCGTGAAAATGTCCATGATTTCACAGAATGTCATGATTTTTGCCTCGTGTTTTTGATATGGTCATTGTCATTGTGTACTTTCATTACTAAATAAAGGGGGAGTGGTTGTGCATGAAATCAACTCTACTCTCTTGGCATTTGCTCATTTTAAAGTCAGGTTTTATAGAAACAATGGACATTTGAATGAAATGCATATGAAGATTAATTCTTAGGTGACTGTTTTTGAGAATCAGAATTAACACTGTCCCTGATGTCGCAGAATGTCGCTAACTTTATCTCTTATGTTTGGTCTGACACTTTGTGGTTTTCTGGCAAACTATTGAGGATTGCAGTCACTAAACCATGACTGGCATTTGACCTTAAAGACTTTTGAAGTTTTCTGGCAAATATGTGATGAATGCAGTCACTAAATAGTGGCAGGCATTTGGTTTTAAAGACATTTATATCCTTCAGAAAATTCATGCCAATGTAAAATTTCTTACCTTAGTATATAACAGCAACATACAAAATCTGTCTCTGATTTGGTGGTTTCATTCATCTTTATATATTGACTTTGTTCCTGATTCTTCCACTAAGTATTTGAAATCTATTATTTTTATATTACCATCAGATGAGATGTATATAACCAACTGGCTATAACTGCTGAGTTAATGTTTGTGGATGAAAGGAACTTATTCCATGCTCATTTGCTCAGCTGACCACGTGGATTTACATGACTAATGTGCATTTGTGTGAAATAAGATGGAATGTTTGTAGCTAGAATTCAAGTGAAACAAAGTTGAAATTATATAACTTTCAACTGTTCCCATCTTCTTAGAATGGTCCAGACTTTACATTGTATTTTTCATCAATTCCTCAAAAAATTATGATTTCTAGGAAATCATTGAGGATTGTAGTGCAATAAATAATGACAGACAGGCATTTGGATTTCAGACTTCATAGCTTTCCGAAAATGCATGTTGTTGCAAAAACAAGGTTCTAGCAATATTTTTTAAGTATATAAGAGAAAATCTATTTCTGATTCTGTGCCTTTGTCTTTCTTTGTTTTTTGTCCCTGGGTGAATGTGGGTGCTGTCTGTGGATGAAAGTAACTTACCCTTTTGTTTCCACAATTTAAACAGTCAAGCTTTGCAGGACTATTGTACATTTGTATAAAATATATCTGAGTACCTTAACTACTGTGTGTTTGAGTGAAACAAATTTCAAATAGAATGTGTCCATAATTACTTAATTATTTTTACCATTATCAGACAAATTAGTTGTAAAAAATCTACCGTGGGGTTATGAAAACAGGTTATGAGGGTTGTCTGTGAAATGAGAATGGCTGACTCTGGCTGTCATGATCAAGTTAAACATTCATTAGTCTAGGTTTACAGGACTAATGTGCATTTGTGTAAATAAAGTTATAATACTTCACTGTGACTATTTCTTACCACACTTGGACATTTCTGTTGTACACCATCAAGTGAGTGTAATGGACATTGGTGGATTATAATGACAGAATTTTAAATAGTCTTAGATCAGGAAGCTTAGTCTAAAAGAGCATGAGCATTAATCTGTGTTCAAATAGAAAAAAAAAAATTCTGTTGGAGGGCCTATAGTTTGAGACCCCCCTGGGGCTGAAGGTCCACTTAACCTGTCATTACAGCATGGTTACTATTTCCAGATAAAAATAAGTTTTTTGCACTGGTCCAAAGTCTTTTACCAACCCGGAAGAGGCTCTCCAAGCATTGTAAGCAGCCCAGAGAAACACAGCTACTAGTTTATATGGCCATTCTGAAATTCAGAGGTAGATAATGCTCATGATGAACAAAGGTCCTACGAATGAGTGGAGATCCACTAGTTAGCTTTTTCCACTGTTTGAAAAGAGAGCAGTGTTGACACAAAGGGTTATCATGGCACAAGAACCGAGACATAATTTAGAACTGAATGTTTAAAAGAGGTATTGTGATTAAAGTACCATCTCAGGAAATAATTTGAAAAGTATCTGTTTTTATTTGCAGTGTGACTTTGGATGATTGGGCTTCATAAGCAAAAAAAAAAAAAAAAAAAAAAAACATTTCTAAGCTTGTTTTCTGCTTTCCTGTAAGTCATCTAGTCCAGATACAGATTTACTGTATCCAGGACTGTTTGTAAGCTTCTGAGCCCCCAAGCCTTTCTGTGTTGGAGGAAAGCCTTCTAGCTTAATTTTGTTTCTTAGAACTAGCTAGTTTTTTTTAGTTTCAGCACTCAAATCTCTTTCTTTGAGCTCAGCACTTGTTCAGAACTCATTGTAAGCACTAAATAAGCTACAAATTGCTACATCACTAAACTTTCCTCACTTGTCTAGAGGAAAACAGTTTTTAGTACTTAATAAATAAGCACCTATCCAGGCATGTCTAAGGGTCAGCTCCCGGTGTTTTCTCCTGTCTACCTGATGAATCTGGGCATCTTGGGGCAATGCAGCAATTGCCTCATGTACACAGACAACCCTCTCCTCCTACCACCCAACAATACAACCTGTGAGAGATGCACTTATATAGCCAAACTGGAAAAAAAGCTCTCTTCACCCAAGACTGGACTAGACAGTCAAGAGGAGAAGGTAAAAACTTGCACCACACCACACCCATCACATAGTCCCTCAAAACCTACACCACCAAAACACACACATACATTTGCGGATCCTCTCAATAAAAATCTACCCAAGCAACAGGGGCCTACAAAGCAGAAATGCAAGCAACCTCCACCCCCCCCAACACAACCCAAATGACACATAGCCCACAAACTCAGTGTGCCACTCAACCACAGCCCATAAGGCATAACAACGTACCCAAAACTCTAGTCATAGGTGACTCTATAGTCAGGCACACTGATGTTCCACTCACCAGGCTAAACAAGGAGAAAGTTACTGTCAGTTGCCTGTCGGGTGCCAGGATCCACCACATAATGCATGCACTAAGATCACTCCACAACAAGTACAAATATGACTCCGTCATTGTCCATGTTGGTGTGAATGACCTGAGACATACCTCCTGGACTACATGGAAAGAGACATGGAGGAGCTGTCCAATCTTGTAGCCCAGTCAGGTATGACCCTAGCCCTGAGTAGCATCCTGCCATCACCCAGAATGATACCACAGTACAAGGACAAAATGATTGACTTCAACAATTGGCTAAGCTTCTGGTGTCATTCTAAGGGGTGTCCAGTATCTGTCTGCCTGGGATGACATGATCGACAAACCATGAAGCTTTGCCAGAGATGGCCTGCACCTGCCACCCTTGGGATTCTGGATACTGGCTAAGGCTCTTCCTACCCCTATAGTGCCTTTTTTAGGTAAGGTTCAAATGATAAATTCACCACCGTAACAGGTACAAGCAAGCAAAATCTGAGGGTAATACTACTCAATGCTAGAAGTCTAAACCTCACAATGCACTAACTCGAGGCACTCCTTAAAATGGAGAACATCAACATCTTTGCAGTGACAGAGACCTGGTTCAAGGCTCCAGAGAGCACTCCTGTATTACCAGGCTATAATTCATACCACACATTCCGGCCAACTAACCTGGACTGAAACACTAAAGGCGGAGGTGTGTCCATATTCATTAAGGATATCCACACCTCCAGGCTAGTTGCTCAGCATAATGCATCCGAGATTATCCAAGTGCAACTAACTCTGAGCAAGACCGCAATCCAAATTGTAGCTTGCTACAGATCCCCACCATGCCCCAGGAGTCACACTCCTCATTTCTTGATACACTGGAAAATATTAAGGTACAACCTAACACCCTAATAATGGGCGATTTCAACTACCCCACCATTAGCTGGGAAAAATACTCATGTACCAACTCTTGTGCTCAACATTTTCTGGAATTCATAAATTCCAATGCCTTGGATCAACTTATCCACACCCCCACCAGGGGCAGCAATATCCTAGACCTGGTCATTACCAACATGGGCAACCGGTATTCCATAGCAGAAGTCAATTCTTCATTGGTCAGATCCGACCACAAGCTAATCACCCTAGACATCCACATCCCACCCCATTAGGGAAACCACCGTAAAAAATTTCTTCAAAGCCAACTTCACGCTTCTTAAGACAGAAGTGGCAAACTTCACGACACCCATGCTGATGGACAATAGAGGTATGACTGCTGAATCCTATACAAATGCACTTTATAAGCACTTACACGAGTGCATGTATCATGCAATCCCTAACAGAACCAAGATGCTATCCTCTAAAAAAAGGAAGCCAATCTGGTGGTCCCCTGCCATAAACAAACTCTAGAACAGAAGAAAGAAACGATTGCAAAAAAGAGTAAAATTCCATGATTGGAGGAACTCCCTGGTCAACCTCAGTAAGAAGCTGAGATCCTTCATAACATCCTCCAAAGCTAGTTACAAAAACAAAATCCCCACTGATTCTAAAGACAACCACAAAGCATTCTATAGCTATGTCAAGAATCTCAATGGCAACACTCAGATCTGCTCTGAGTTACAGCAGAATGGCACTAAATATATAGAACCAACTGATATTGCCAGCATCCTGGCAGATAGGTTCTGTGCTAACTTTACCCCCCCCCTCTCATCCCCTAAAGGGCCCATTTCTATACCGGAAGAATGCAAAGTTCTTGTAATCACGGCTGCACAGGTAAAAACACAGTCTCCAAAGCCAAGAACACAGCATCCATGGGACCTGACAACATCCCAGGCTGTGTTCTACATGAACTACAGAACAAACTGGCACCCCACCTAAGTACCATGTTCAATCATAGCCTCACCTCAAGCTTTGTGCCCAATGAATGGCACACAGCAACGGTTATCCCACTCCACAATGGAGGAGCCACCACAAACCCCGGGAACTTCCGCCCCATTAGCCTGATGAGCCTGGTCTGCAAGGCTGTGGAATGTATCATCATGGACCTTATAAACAATGACATTGGTAATCTCCAATCTCTGTATCCTACCCAGTTCAGGTTTGTAAAAGAAGATCATGTCTCCTAAACCTGATAGACTTCTTTGAAGCAGTCACCAAAGCCATAGATGAGGGTAATGTAGTTCACACAGCCTATCTGGATCTCGCCAAGGCTTTCGACACCATCTCCCACTCTGGAATTATAGATAAACTCACTAAACTAGGTATAAATCGCTATGTCACAAGATGGGTTGCCAACTGGCTCACTGACAGAACCCACATTGTGAAAGTAGCAGACTGCAAATCCAACTTCAGACTAGTGAAAAGTGGAGTACCACAGGGTTCAGTCCTAGGTCCTCTCCTGTTTGGTATCTACTTCTCTGAAGTATAGGCTAACACAGAAGGTCTTTGGCTAAAAAAGTTAGCAGATGACTGCAAATTAGGAGCCATAATCAAAACTCCTAACGATGTGGACATCCTACAAAAAGGCCTCACTGAGACAGATGCCTGGTGTCAAAGCCATGGCCTCAAGCTCAATACCAAAAAGTGCATTGTCATCCCTTTTGGTAAAAACTCTGTACCCATGAACTACCACATAGGCAGTAGTCTACTTAACACTGAAAGTCTTATGATAGACCTTGGGACACAGGTGGACAGTAGTCCCTCCTTTGATAATCACATCGCCACAGTAGTCAGGAAATCCTTCTACGTGGCACACCTCACCACAAAAGGTTTCTCATCCAGGAAAAAAGAGGTCATTGTTCCCCTCTACTCATCCCTCATTAGATCTATTATAGAGTACAATGCCCCT
The DNA here is from genome assembly GCF_019279795.1 of Protopterus annectens. Taxonomy (NCBI): domain Eukaryota; kingdom Metazoa; phylum Chordata; order Ceratodontiformes; family Protopteridae; genus Protopterus; species Protopterus annectens. Next base: position 870,040,983 of record NC_056734.1, read on the forward strand.
TTTGGTATGTACCTCACAAGACATCTACAACAACTGGAAAGGCCACAGAAATACCTCACAAAGAGGATTACCAGCCTCAAACTGATGCCTTATGCAGACCGTCTCAAAAAACTCCAGCTTTACTCCATCGCATATTGCCTACTCAGAGGCGATCTCTGCCTAACATACAAAGCTATGTCAAACCCAGAGCTGTTAGACATGCTCCACTTAAAGAAATCCCAATCCCTCTGAGCCACATGATCTAGGGACCTAAACCTTGTCGCCACAATAAACAGAACTTGCTGGAGGGATAGCTTCCTGTCCCAGAGACTTCCCATTCTTTGGAACAAACTACCTATCTAAATCAAACAAAGCTCCTCATTAGCACTCTTCAAGAAAAATCTTGATGATTGAATGGGAGATAGGAAATTCACCCAGGGGATCACTTCTGTGACTATGCTCAACAGGAGAACAGGAAAATAATTTTCTTGGGTGGCGAAAGCCAGGGTATCATTTGGCTAGGCTTATATAGGCCCTTGTGCCCCTATGAACTAGCTAACAGAAGTGCTGGACTTATTTATGCAGGATAGTAAGTACTGTAGCTGCAGCGGTCATGAAGACAGAGTAATGGGACTCCATGATAATTTAACTCAAGGTTCAGCATGGTCTAGAGTTAACAGCTGGAAAGTAAGAAAGGTCTGACTCTGGGAACCAAGTCATTGCAGAGGGAAAAGCTAATGATCTCACTTTTGAGTCAGTCAAATTGTGGTGGTATTTCTAAAGTGACAAGATGTTAAGAACTTCCATTCTTCTACATGACCAATGTCTTGGCTGCAATATGATTAAAGTGCTGCTGTTTAAATGGTAATTGGTTTAATTGAGCACAGCAGGGTGGAGCTTGCATGCAATATAAATATATTTTTCTTCTTGCTTAATGACTGAATGTAAGATTATTATTATTATTATTATTATTATTATTAGCAGAATGATGTGTTTTTGGAAATGAGACAGTGTTAACTGTACTCTGCAGTTTTTTGAGTCACATATCAGATTGGATAGCAAGGGATGCAAGGACAAGCTAAATGACACTTCATAAAATGGCTCTGTGTTTAGTATGGACTGGAGTTCACAGCTGTGAAGGAAGAGAGTTCACACTGACCATTTCTAGTAAGAAAATCCTTGAATCAGATACTTGCAACTCACCTTGTTGATGATTAAAATGTGAAGGAGTGCCTAACTTTTTTTAACCTCTGTATTTCTTCATCTTATTGTCATAAATGCAAACTTAATGATATTCTGTACAAAGTTAGGCACATTCAAAAGTAAGTTTATTATACTTGTGTGAATAGAGGAGGAGTGGGTAATAATACCCTAAAGATTAGCAAATAGGCTGGGGCTAAATCAAGGTGTTAAACAAGGATCACCTTCCTCTGTCTTGAAAGGAGGTTGTCATATTTGAATATATGTATGGACAAATTTGTATTTTTTTAATCTTTCATTGTTTTGGTTACTTATTTATTTATGATGTAACTGTGAGTACATTTTAAAATATTTTAATATTGCAAATTCTGTTTTTTTTTTCTGCTGAAAGCCCTGTGCTATTATTTAGTGAGGGAGCAGCTGACCTGCAAGATGCTTTATGGTAATATGATACCTTTTTTTAGAGATGCATTATTCATTTGTATGATGCTATGTGACATTAAGTGCAACAAAAGCTACTGGTGGAGGGATATTTGGAAGGGGCAAAAAGTATGGCTATTCCTTTTGCAATATGTTCACACAATGTAGTTAATTAAGTATTTTTCTGCCAAGATGTGCTTGAAAATTTTAGGATGGAATGTCAGGAGCTCGTCAAATCCAGTTAAAAAGAAAATCATCATGATACCTATCAGGTGGAGAGCACCTGCATTTGTAGTCATTCAGGAAATCTACCTTAGTTAGCTTAAACATTCTTGACTCCCACATAATGGGTCCTGAATGGGTTATAGTACCTTATACAGAGGAACCCAAATTTGAAGATTGGTAATCATTCTATCTAGAGGGCTCCCACTTTAAATATAGATGACCCTTATTGAGACTGATGATGCTATGAGGGGATGAAGGTTTACATTATGAAATCCTGTTGCCAATGATATCCTCATACATGACTCCTAGGATAGACACTATACATACTAGGGAAGTAACAGTACAGAAAATGGCCTTCTAGGAAGGAATATTGATTTTGTTTGGGGATTGAAACCTAATTACAAGATGCCATTATGTGGACAGTGGAGCCAGGAGTATGAGAATGTCATCTGCTGGAAAATTTTTATGGAAAATCTGAATACAGTGGGTTTAAAGGGCATGTAAATATCTGCAAAACAAGGTAAAGAACTTCAAGATTACATACATTTACATACTTTACCCTTTTAAGTATTAAAGTCGGTCTTTCAGACCATGTGGCAATGCACGTATCTCTGCAGTTAGACAATAGTAAGAATCTGCCCAAGCACTGTTAAGTTCTCAACATGTGTCCTAGTTAATGAAAAATATAGGAGGTGGGTTAAACAGACTCAGTGGAATCATCTGGAAAAGCTGGCTAGCCTTTCTGCTGTTCATTGAGAACACTGTAACTAAATTATACCATGGAGATACAAAGAAAGAACAGAGACAAGTATATGCAGGCATACAACTATGTCTGCTGAAGAAAGGGATGAGCTTTTCAGAGCTAAGATTAGCTTGTAAAGTTGAAATGATATGAAGTAAGACTTAGGATGTCCGTTACACTTATAGACTCTGGTAATTCCTTGGCAGTTAAAAGGCCTGAGAGAGTGGTATGCATAATCTAAATGTTGAATACTAAGGGAGGATCTGTTGCATGTTTAGAGATAAGCATTCTGAATAAATTTTATTACTTGTACAAGGACCTTTTCTGAAATTGCAGGGGTTCAAGGTGATTCTCATGTAAGCCCTATAATGGCAGAGAAAATAACTAAATGTTTTAGTTTACCAGCTTCCACAAAAATCCCCATATCTGAATAAAATCCCAAAAGAGTTGTTGAAATATGATTGTTGATCAAATATGAAATGTTTGGGTGCTCTTCATGAATGCAATAGTACACGTCCATAACAGTACATCTTCTTTTTATATGGCTATAACTGTGGTTATTATGAAAGAGGATAACAGCCCTTGTCCAATGTCCTCTTTTAAGCCTATATCCATGCTAAATTATAATTGTAAACTTTTTTATGTCCATTTTAACTTAGAGATTAGCAATGCGGGTTTGTGGTTGGACTGTAAACATCAGATAATATTATTAAGAAAGACCCTAATGATTACTCAGGATGCCCAGATAACAAAGAATCTGTTGCTAATCTTAGGACTAGATGTCAAAAAGGCATTTGAAAGAAATAAACTGTGTTTTTATAAGGACATTTTTGAAACTGGAAGCATCCTGTAAAGTTTGTGAGGATGTTGGAGTACAACAGTATGTATGCTTCTAAAGCACATGCAAAACAAAAGCATGTCTAACTTAGAAATTTACCCCTTATAGGGCATAAGGCAGAGAGGACCCATGTACGCTTTCTTATTTGCCTTGCATTGAGAACCACTGCATATGCAACTAAGGAGGTCTGAGATATTGGGGTATTCATGTGAAAAGTTACAATTATAAGCTGCCCAGCTTGTGGATGATATAATTCTCAACTTAGGTTTGCTGCAGTGGGACATTCTCACTCTTCTGAAATTATTGAATAAATCTGGAGTGATCTCAGAATACAAAGGTAAATGTAGATTAAACCAGTGTGCTGACATTAAACTACAATTCCCCCATTTTCTGGTGGCAGTAAGAAATTTAGCTGTCTAGAAAATTGGCTGCTGCTGAAAACTGACTCAGTGAAATTAAAAAAAACAAAAAAACAAAAGGAAGAGCCAGCAAGACCAAAACCCAATATTAAGCAATTTATTGTAAATACATAGGACAGCAAAGAGGTACACAAACCGGTTTCGGCTGGTATTATCTACCCAGCCTTCTTCAGTGTGAAATGAGTTAACTCCAAGCATTCCTTTATATGGACTGCAAACAATTCTGATTGGTTATATCTAAAACTTGTCATTCAGACCGGGTGGGAAAAGACCACCCAACTTAACAATCCATTTTTTCTCCTTTGAATTTAATAATGCATGCCAACCTGTTTTGTTGGATTTTTTGCCCCTGATAATGTCAATAATGGTAAACATAAAAAAGCTGAAGGGTGTGATACCTGATGTTTGTATAAAGCATTGTTGATTCTGCCTTTTTTAATATTGCTGATATGTTCTGAGATTCTTAGTGTGAGAGGCCTGGATGTTTAGCCTATATAGAAAGCTCCGCATGAGCATGTAGCTAAATAAATTAGCCAATCTGAGCTGCAATTGGCAAATAATTTTATCTCATATACATTAGAAGAGTTCCTACTGGTAAATTCTTTGGTTTTTGATATTTTGTTGCAATTAGAGCAATGTCCACAGGGATGACAACCCGTAAATGTAGAACCTGTGAGAGTAGTTTGAATGGGTTCAGGCTTGTCCACAATATGTCCATGTTTGTAGTGACTGAATGTAGTTCCCAGATTTCTGCCTTTCCTAAATGAAAAAGAACATCTGTTGGGAATATTTGGGAGGGGAAAAAGTATGGCTATTCCTTTTGCAATATGTTCACACAATGTAGTTAATTAAGTATTTTTCTGCCAAGATGTGCTTGAAAATTTTAGGATGGAATGTCAGGAGCTCGACAAATCCAGTTAAAAAGAAAATCATCATGATACCTATCAGGTGGACAGCACCTGCATTTGTAGTCATTCAGGAAATCTACCTTAGTTAGCTTAAACATTCTTAACTCCCACATAATGGGTCCTGAATGGGTTATAGTACCTTATACAAAGGAACCCAAATTTGAAGATTGGTAATCATTCTGTCTATAGGGCTCCCACTTTAAATATAGATGACCCTTACTGAGACTGATGATGCTATGAGGGGATGAAGGTTTACATTATGAAATCCTGTTGCCAATGATATCCTCATACATGACTCCTAGGATAGACACTATACATACTAGGGAAGTAACAGTACAGAAAATGGCCTTCTAGGAAGGAATATTGATTTTGTTTGGGGATTGAAACCTAATTACAAGATGCCATTATGTGGACAGTGGAGCCAGGAGTATGAGAATGTCATCTGCTGGAAAATTTTTATGGAAAATCTGAATACAGTGGGTTTAAAGGGCATGTAAATATCTGCAAAACAAGGTAAAGAACTTCAAGATTACATACATTTACATACTTTACCCTTTTAAGTATTAAAGTCGGTCTTTAAGACCATGTGGCAATGCACGTATCTCTGCAGTTAGACAATAGTAAGAATCTGCCCAAGCACTGTTAAGTTCTCAACATGTGTCCTAGTTAATGAAAGATATAGGAGGTGGGTTAAACAGACTCAGTGGAATCATCTGGAAAAGCTGGCTAGCCTTTCTGCTGTTCATTGAGAACACTGTAACTAAATTATACCATGGAGATACAAAGAAAGAACAGAGACAAGCATATACAGGCATACAACTATGTCTTCTGAAGAAAGGGATGAGCTTTTCAGAGCTCAGATTAGCTTGTAAAGTTGAAATGATATGAAGTAAGACTTAGGATGTCCGTTACACTTATAGACTCTGGTAATTCCTTGGCAGTTAAAAGGCCTGAGAGAGTGGTATGCATAATCTAAATGTTGAATACTAAGGGAGGATTTGTTGCATGTTTAGAGATAAGCATTCTGAATAAATTTTATTACTTGTACAAGGACCTTTTCTGAAATTGCAGGGGTTCAAGGTGATTCTCATGTAAGCCCTATAATGGCAGAGAAAATAACTAAATGTTTTAGTTTACCAGCTTCCACAAAATCCCCATATCTGAATAAAAT
>NC_056734.1:870051884-870056884 GCF_019279795.1 Protopterus annectens
CATTTTGTTTCAGCCCATGGCTCTGATACCAATTACTTGTCTGTGTCTTCCCTTCTTGGAGAACATCAGTGTCATTTGGGGATTCTGTGTCCCTGACTACAGGATTGACTTATGTGGGTTTGTTGGAAAATTTGGTAGTTACCAGTGGAGGCTGACTTCCCAAAATATACTATTATGCATTTCTTGGCATTTTGTTTCAGCCCATGGCGCTGATACCAATTATTTGTCTGTGTCTTCCCTTCTTGGAGAACATCAGTGTCATTTGGTGATTCTGTGACCACTCATAATTTGAAATTATCTGCAAATTGGTCAGCAAGAGGTCCTTGACATTCTCCTTGACTTAAGAGAAATAGATGCCATAAAGGAGAAGTCCTGGGACCAATATCTGGGGGACTCTGATGGTGAATGGCTTCTTTGTAAAGGTGGACTCACCAATTCTAACTTCTTGAGTCTCATCTGTGAGCCAGCTGTCTATTCACTGGGTGACATAAGGGTTAGTATCTAACATCTTGTGTTTATCGACAATGTCCATTTGGGGTATTGTCTAAAATGCCTTGGCCAGGTCAAAGTAAACTGTGCATACTGTTTTGCCCCCATCTTTTGCTTTGGTGACATTCTCAAAGAAGTCCACCAGACTGAATAGGCATGACATGCTTTTGGCAAAGCCATACTGGGTTGGAACCAGTGTCTGGTGGTTTCCTATGTCATTAGTGAACATTTCCATAATAATTCTTTCCATGGCTTTGAATATGAGATTAGTGACACTTATGGGTCTGTAGTTTCCATGATCACCCTTGAGAATGCTGACATCTGTAGAGTCACTGAGACATGCAGTAGATGGCCCATCATTTTACAAAGTGATGACAGTTTCTGCTCTCCATTCTTGAGGCAGGCACAAAGCCTGTTTGGAGGCTATAGTTAAATAGTAATTCCAGAACACCTCATAGATTATGTTGTATGCTACTGAGAAAGCAGCATACAATACTGTCATGGCTTATCAATGCAGTGTTCTTGGCCATAGAGCGAGCATTGAGGTCCTGTTCCCTAGTGATAGCTGTGAGAGTTATTTTTGATGGTATTTTCAGAGGGAGGCTTGGGGATAGGGTGGTAAAGTTAGTGCTAATTTGTTTACCATTTGGCTTGCTATATCTCCTGGCTCAGTGTAGGTGGCTCCATCAACAATAAGCTCTGCACACGACTGTATATTGCCTGAGGTTGTAGACATAGCTAAAGAATTCCTTATGGTTGTCCTCAGTCTGGGAGGCCAGATTTACTTCAAATTTGACTTTGATAGACTTTATTTGTCCTCTGAGTTCCTTGTTTAGTTTGATGAGAATGGTTTTATTCTGCTGGGTACTTCAACACCTAAGTTTTGATGTGATTTCTTTCTTCCATTAAACAGCCTATTGATGTTGTGATTGCAACAGAGTGGCTTGGTTTTGAGTTAGTTCTGTTCTTATTTCTAGTGGCTAGAGCTGTCTCTGTGCAGCTATTATGCTTGCATAGGGTTTCTATGAACAGTTCCTTGCAGGCAGTGGTGTTCTCTGGGTTTAGGGAGGGCTTTAAATGTTGCCAAGTTATCACTCAATTGTAGGAAGTTAGCATTAGAGTAGCCCCTGACATTCCAGGATTAGGTGTGCTTCTGGGTTTCATTTTTACTTCAAAGTAGACCATTTTCTGGTCTGATCTAACCAGAAAAGACATGGTGTGTACCACTTTTGCGTATTAGTGAGGACCATATGCAGTACATTTGAGCCCTTGCTTGGGATATTGGCAATTTGGTCCAGGTAATTTGTGTTTAACTTAAAGCCACCCATGAATATGCTATTGGGCTGGAAAGTGAGTGTCTTCAGTAAGCTTAGATACATGTTATAGGTTTTCTGGTTCATAGAGGGTGGCCTATAGCTTGCAAGGAAGTGGTATGGGTTTTGCCTATGTAATTTGTACATGGAGAAGCTGAAGTGTATCATTCTGTTGCACTAGATTTGAGGTAAATTTATTTTTGAGGTAAATCAAGATGTCTCCACCTTTAGTCCCTGCCTATGTAGTAGCTGGTCTAAATGTGTGGTAGGTATTATAGCTTTGCCCTACTGGGGTATTCTCTGCAGCTTTAAATCATATCTCAGTGACTGCACTGATGTCAGCATTCTCTAGGGTGAGGAGAGCTTGTAGAGAGTAGAGTTTTTTTTTGTTTAGACTCCCAATATTGAGCAGTGATATCTATTGATTTTCTTGGTTTTGATTTACTATGTCTGAAGGATTGTCAAGTTGACATTACCTAAAAAGACAATATTGGGAGAGGGCAATGTTTTACCCAACATTCAAAAGGTGAGATGCAGAGCTACACACCATCCCTCTAAAGCAGTGTGGTCAGCTGACCGTCTGCTCCATTGAAGGCAAATATTACCCCCCCCCAAATGACACCAGAAACTAAGCCAGTTTTTAAAGTCAGTAATATTCTGTTCGCATTGTGGCATCATCCTTGGAAATGGTAGAATGCTACTTAATGCTAGGCTCGTACCAGCTTGGGACACATATTCTGAGACCTCCATTATGTCTCTCTTTTTCTCTCTCTGCTTATAGTCTGGGGAGGTACATCTCAAGTCATTTACACACACACACATATATGGACTATAACAGAGTGGTTCTGGTACTTGTGGTCCAATGACCTGAGTGCTTGCATATCTGGCAGATCCTAAACCCTGATAAGCAAGTCACCAAGACTTTCTTATTACTCAACCTTGTGAGAAAGACATTAGTGTGTGTCTCAATGGAGTATTACATGACCAGAATCTTAGGCTGTGCTTTTCATAGGTTCATAGGTGTTCAGTAGGCTAATGACCACAAGGGCCTTTTTAAGCCTGGCCATGCATTTAAAATCTCTGACAAGTTCTGCTACCTTTGATAAGTGTAAGTGGGCCTTGGGAGATGAAACATTTACAAGCAGGGGCCTTGGAGATAAACCATTTACAGGTTGCCTGTGTCCATTAGAGACATAAGTGCCAAATCAGGGATGAATTTCCTGTTCTACATCCAGTTATCCAAGTTACACCTCATTTGGGTTAGGGAGGAACTGTGCTTTGCATGGATGGGGAGCATATTCCAGAGATGGAGTGGTCTCTGGGATACATACCTGTATCTCCAGCAGGTTCTAGTTAAATCACAGGCAAGGTTTATGTCTTTTGAATAGTTATTCTGGTGCTGTTTGTTTTGTGGATATGCAGGAGGCCCATCAGAGTGGGGTCTGTCAATGCTTTGCATGCTAGGCATAGATCTCCCCTCAACCGCCTGTAGCAAACAGAATACATGGACAGGACCTTGAGGCAGTCTGCACAGGACATTTTACTTATGCCCTGTATTCTTTCAGTGAGGGACCCCTGTGGACATTCCATTTGTTAAATATACCTGGTTAGGTACATACCAAAGGGGGCATTGTACTTGGTGATAGGTCTGATGAATGTTGAATACAATGGAACAATGGCTTCTTTGGACCTAGATGCCATACCTTTGTTTATAAGTTGTGCAAAATAGAATGATTTCCTCACTACTGTAGACATGTGATGGTCAAAGAATAGATTACTGTCTATGTGTGTTCCTAAGTCCCTGGCTACTGGGTCAACTCTAAGGGTTGTGTTGCCAATATGATATTTATCAGGGGTGGATGACTTCCTGAAGGATGCTATTATGCATTTCTTGACATTTAGCTTTAGTCCATGGCTCTGACACCAGTTGTGTGCCTGTGTCAGCACCTCCTAAAGAAAATTTGTGTCAGTGTGGGATTCAATGACAGATCCTGATTTGCAATCATCTACAAATTTAGTCAGCCAGAGACCATCATTAGCCTTGACTTCAGAGATGTAAATGCCAAAAAGGAGTGATCCAAGGACTTATCCATAAGGGACTCCTCTTGTGATTGGCCTTTTTGTAGAGGTTGATTCCCCAGTTCTAACTTCCTGAGTCCTGTCTGTGAGCCAGTTGGCTATCCACCAAGTGACATACAGGGTAATACCTAACCTCCTGAGTTTTTCAATAACGACTGAGTTGGGTATTGTGTCAAATGCCTTGGCCAAGTCAAGGTAGGCAGTGTGAACCATTTTGTCATCATCCATTGCTTTGCTGACCTTCTCAAAGAAGCCCACCAGGTTGAGTTGGCATGACCTGCCCTTGACAAAACCAAACTGGGTTGGATCCAGTGTCTGGAGGTTTACATTATTGATTATTTCCATAATTCCTTCCATGGCTTTGCATACAAGACTAATGAGACTTATGGGTCTGTAGTTTCCAGGGACTGTAGATGGCCTACCTTTGTGTAGAAGGATGACTGTTGCTGTTCTCTTTCATGAGGCACAAAGCCTGTTTGGAGGCTACAGTTAAATAGCCGTATGGGGTTAGATGCACATGCTCTGTAAGATGTGGCTGTATGTGTTGTAATGGGTGTTGTTTTGAAAGAGTTCACTTGGAGCTGTTGAGGGCATTTTTCTATCTGTAATCCAGGAGATCTTTGAGGTTTAGGAAGCTTATATTTAAGTGCCTCAACATATTTGAGTCTATGTGTCTTGTTCATGTTGTGTGTGGTAGGTGCAATGTGTGTACTACTGACAACCTGATTGACATTTATAGTGCTTTTATGTGAGAGCTTTCCCTCCAATGACATTGTGTAAATACAACTCTCACACATCTTATCTGTTTGTTTGAGAATTAGCTGGTTGTCAGTGAACACAAGGCAATTTCTGCCTTGACTGACTAAGGCTCTTGCCTACTCAGGTCCACAATATACCTTACTCATTCTCTCTAATTTGATCAGTTGCAATCTACAATCCTTTCTTAAATAAAACAGCCACCCCCTCTTCCTGCTTCTTGGTTTATTATCTGTAATTACAGATATGAGTTTCCCAGATTGTGAACAATCCATATTCCTAAGCCTTGTTTTAGTTTCTTGCAGTAAGGCTAAATGAGCATTTTCATGATTTTACTTTTGGAAAATGTATTTAAATTTTATG
>NC_056734.1:870059384-870066884 GCF_019279795.1 Protopterus annectens
TATATATATATATATATATATATATATATATACACACACACACACACACACACACACACACAGTTAAGTTCATGTTGCTACATATTTCACACTGGGTTTAGATACTCGTCCATAACGTGTGACATAAAACTGGAAACTGCGCTTAACTATTGGAGCTGTCTCTGAAAAAATGTTCAATCTTTGATTTACTTGGAGCATCTTCAGGAATGGAATCAGAGGTAGGAAGACACTCTGGGATGGAAACAACATTTTGTTCACTCTGAGATTTAGAGTCTAAGTCACTATAACAATGTTGTGATGATTCTGATACAAGTAACAGATGCTTATGGTTTTGCATGGACTGAGTACATTCTGGGTCTATAAGGTAGGATCTTGGTTCACGACATTTGCCAATAACTTGACCTATGTGGTCAAATCCTTTTTCTGTTTGAAGTCTGACCATTTCTCCTTCCCTTAATGGAGAAAGAAGTTTGCTCGACTTGTCGAACCATGACTTCTGGATAGAAAGCCTCTTAAATAATTGAGCCTTGATGGTCTTATTATTCTTGGCTTTAGGTTTTAGAAGATTGGTAGTAATAGGTAGCATAGTTCTTGTTTGCTTGGAAAGAAGTCATTGAGCAGGAGATCATAGAACATAATCACGTGGTATGTTCCTAAGGTTAAGCAGATTTAAAAAATATGCCTGAATTGCCATGTCTTGACCTTTCATATAGTTGTTTCACACTCTGTACAGCATGATCAGCTAGGCCATTTGACTGAGGATACTCAGGACTGCTAGTAATATGTAGAAATTCCCATAAGCTTGCAAACTTCTGAAACAGCTGGTTAGCTGGTTAGTAAATTGAGTACCATTGTCAGAAATAACTTTGTGCGGACTACCATTGACTGAGAAATGACATTTCAGATTAGTAATAACAGTAGAAGATGTGAGATTAGTAGCAGCTCAGTCTCAAACCAATTTGAATAAAGGTCTACCAATACTAAGTAGAGTTGATAGTTGCACTCGAAGATATCAGTGGCTACTGTCGACCAAGGAGGTTCAGGAACTGGATGTAGCTGAAGCAGTTCTGTTTGCAAGTATGGTCTAGTACTATTGCATACTGAACAACAAGAAAGTACTTTATCAATATTTTTTAGTAATGAAGGCCAAAATACTAATTCTCTCGTTTGCCTCTTAGTGGATGTGGAACCTGGGTGACCACAGTGCAAAATCTGGATGTACTCATGTTGTAAGGAAACAGGAGCAACAATTTTAGGACCTTGAAAAACAATGCCATCTTTTTATCAACATTTCATCTCTGTAGGGAAAATAGCTTTGCATTACTGGTGGTACACTAGATTGCTTTGACGGCCATCAAACAATAAGGTAGTGATTGAGCTTTTGCAAAATTAGATTAGTCTTCGTGTGATCTCTCAACTCAACAAGCCTAGTGGCAGAAAAAGTATACACTGCCATCACATCAAAGTCAAAATTCTCTGCATCTAGCTGTTCTATTGTATTCCTGGACAATCTGGATTAGGTATCTTTCATGTAGACCATTTTGAAGTTGTACTTTTGCAATTTAAGCATCATTCTTTGTAATCTTGCTGGAGCTGAATACATAGGGTTCTTTAGAATAGTAACTAGAGACTGGTGGTTAGTTTCAACTGGAATAGCTTAACCAGAAATATAATCATGAAACTTGGAACATGCAAATTTTATTTCCAAAAGTTCTTCCTCAATTTGAGCATACTGCATCTCATTTTGAGTAAGTGTTCTAGATGCATAGGCTACTGGTCAGCCCTCCTGTAGTACAACTGCACCCAGACCAAATTTTGAAGCATCACATGAAAGAGTAACTGGTTTGTTCACATCACAGTATCTTAGTTTAGGTGGGGTGGCAATTTTCTGCTTGAGGTCTTCAAACGCCTTCTCGTACTGTTCTAACCATGACCATGCAACATTTTTGTGCTTCAGCTCTCTTAAAGGTGCTGTCAACTCACAGAAGTCTGGTATAAACTTGTCTAAATAGTTAACTATGCCTAAGAAACACTGTAGAGCTTAAATATAGTCTGGTGCTGACATTTCAAGAATAGTTGCTTGCTTGGTCAGTATGGTCTCAAGCCAGTACTGGTAAATTGGTAAATAAATGATCTACATATGTAATTTCTAGGAATCTGAATTTGTACTTTGGAGGATTACACTTCAAGTTCACTTTGTGCGTTCTGTCTAGAACTTTCTTTAGGTTTCTGTCATGCTCTGCTTCAACATTGCCTCCAACCAATAAATCATCTACTATTATGCAAAAGGATAACCACCAAACATTTTATTGCACACTGAAAGACTTCACTAGCAGAATTTATTCCAAATGGCTTCCTTAGGAATCTGTATCTTCCAAATGGAGTACCAAACGTGGTTAGCAATAAATATTTGCATTCAAGCATCACTTGCTAAAATGAACTCTTTGCATCCAAGACAGAAAAAACAGTGGCATTTGGTATTAGGGCTGTGACCTCTTCAACTGTGCATATTGGATGAGATAGTCTTCAATTATTTGTTCAAATCTCTTGGGTGAATGTATATTCTGATTTCATCTGAGCCTATTTTGTGAGCTGCTACCATAGACGACACCCATTCTTTTGGTTCTGTAACTGGACAAATTACACCTTGCTGCACAATTTTATCCAGCTGAGCCTTAGCTTTTTCCTGCAAAGCTATCAGAACTCTTCTTGCTGGTTTGACTACTGGAGTGACCTCTGGGTTTAACTTCGTGGAATGCACTTCTGGAAAATTGCCCAACCTGTCATCGAAAACATCAGCATATTCTGAGAAAATGGATTCAGAAAAATTAGAACTAGGAGATGCACTTATGTGAGGAACTTCAATGGCAAAAGAAAGTAGATTCATTCTCAAACTGTCTTTGAGACCCAGTAAAGAATGTACGGTACTTACGTATTATCGCAATGAGATTTTGCGATACAATGTACTTTATTGAGGTTAAGTAAGCAAGTGAAAAAGATGTGTATTACGGAAGGGTAAAGTGTTCAAAAGTGTTCTGGGATATTGGTAGTGCTTTTTAGGCAATTATCATGTACAATTTTAGGATTAGTGGCTTGCATGCTGTAAAAACATCTAGCATTGAGTTCAGCACTAAGAGTGGTCGCGTGTGTACGTATATTGGCCTCTAAGCACTGTGGGACTTAACGTACAATGTGTAAGGTATTTTCCAGATTTATTTTTCTGCTTTAGTTTGATATTTTTGGAGTTGCTACTTAAAATAAGAAATGGGAAAAGGATTATTCTTCCAGTTTACCATATGAATGTTTTTGAAGAAAAGAAGAAATTTGACACATGAACGTAATATAGGTAAAGTATTTACTGGTCATTTTCATACAGTATACAGTAAATCAGAGACATGCAATTTCATTTATGTGAAGTACCAAGTAAGTTTCAAACAAAATAATGAAAGGTTGTTTAATAAACTTTGTTAGAAGTACAAAGTTCTGCTTTGATTTTATGTACTGATGCTTGTAGTTTTACTGCAATGCCCATTTTCATTTCTTTTTTTTGTAAGTATGTGATACGACTTTAGAGACAGGAATTGTTTAGTTGATTTTGTACTGTTTTTCTGCATACAAAGCTTGAGAAAATGTGGATTTCTCAGTTGCCGTTGTACTGATTTCAGTGTAGAAAAGTTGAACTAAAGCTTTGACAACTTTTGATGGCACAAGAAAAGGAACACATATTAAGCAGTATGGGGCAAACTTAGCCGACATGACATGCTGGCGGTAACATGGGAAACCTATTTTCAAAATTCATTTTGGCAGTGAATTTAATAGTAAACATTGTTAAACCTTACAAACATTACAGAAAATATGTTGTTGAAGTTTATAAGACTGTATTAGCATTTTTCCATGTAAACCAAAGCAACTAGCATTACCGCGAAAATCTGGTTGCGATAATATGTAAGTACCGAATGTATGGTCTTCTGAGTACATAGAATAACACATTGTAACAGTTCTTGGCCAAATAACATAAAAGTATCACTAAGCCTTCAGTTTGAATCTCTTCAGCCCCATAAGCAGCATGTGTTGCACTACTGGCCACATTGAGTTGCTCATTAGTTCTCACTCTAGGAAATGTGTCCGCTGATATAACATTGCACTTTGAACCAGTGTCTACTTTAAGCAGTGTGGATTTACCATTGGTCTGGACAGTACAGTACACTTTGCTTTTTGCCAATGAATTCACTGCATCAACTCTTTCACCAATTACTGATACACCATCCACATAGAAAGCTGACCGCTGCATCTCCACTTGATCAACCTGCTTTTTTGTGTGACTTTTCTTTACAACTGTGTGAGGTTTAACCGATTTGCAAACGTTTTGGAGATGGTTCCATTTTTTACACCTGTGACACTGCTGACCAAATGTTAAGCATTTCTCTCTTTTAGATTCATGATTTACACCACAATTGCAACAGTTAACAATAAAGCTGCACTTAGGTTTTGCTGGTTCATGCTTGTACTGTACTGAGCATGCTCAGTTAACTGAACTGGTCTTAGAACTTACTGGAAAACTACGTATTTTCCTTGATGAGCCAGTAGGGGTTGTGGCTACCATGTGCTTAGTAGACCAGTTTCTGTTTGCCACATGCTGCATGGTGTCTATATTTGCTCTGGAGCCTGCTGAAACATGCTCTTGTCACTTGCAAGAATACGTGTGTTTTTCTGTCACTTCATGGACTTGGCAAATCTCTATGGCTTTACTCAATGCTAAATCACTATCACAAAGCAAGATCTTTCTCACAGCAGCACTGTTAATACCACACATGAGCCTGTCCTTTATTAACTCATCTTTTAAGTCACAAAACCAAAAAGTTTTAGACTTGTTCTCATATCAGTGAAATAAGCTGCAAATGTTTACCCTGGTTTCTGATGTCTCATGTAAAACAAATGCCTCTCTAGTGTAATATAGTGTTATAATGTCAGGGGGGGGGTTACACATTTCTCTGAACTTGCGCTTCAAACACTCAGGGTCTTCCCTTGACTCAGCCTGTACAACAATATCATGGTTTTCACCTTCTCCTTCCTATACTGCTGGTGCATACACAAATGGATGCTCCCTTTCTATGGCCTCTGACCCAGCTAAGTTTAGCAAAATGAATGCCCTGGTGTGTGCATCTTTGTCTGAATAAGCTGCTTGTATAAAAATATCAAACTCTTGCTCAGATATTCTCCAATTCTCTGCAATATTCTGATTAAACACAAGAGGCAAGGGCTTTTGAAATCCACCTGCCATATTAACACTTACCAGTGAAGGGTTTTGCAAATAAGCATGAACACATACAGATACACATATTCCGGAAATTTATGCCAATACTCTGTTTAATAGAACAATGAGCCTCTATATAGCTGAATGCTGTGAAATAAGTCTCTCAGGTACTGTAACACTCTTGAAATTACTGTATTGCACGCAATCACCTCTTATCAGGATAAAAAACATATCAGCTAGCTGCACGATGCAAGCCTCAGTGTAATTGAACTTTGCAAAATAGGTTTCTAGAGCACCATAATACTTTTGAGTTGTTGCATTGCTAAAGTAATTTATGATCATTTTAAGAAACGCTTCAAATAACTGCACAATGCAAATTAACTGGGCAGGAGAAGCTCAGAGTCAATAACATTTCGAAGTAATGGCATTCTACAAATAAACTGTACACAACATACTGAACTTCTTCAAAATGGTGGTACCTTTCTAGGCAATTCTCAACTGTGCATGGAACACTCTGTAATGGCGGCACTTTGGAAATAAACACATCCAGTACAAGAAACTTTTTGAAATGGCTATACTTTGACTGCACTTCATGAAATAGTTGCATTTTGTACACAAATAAATCTTAAAACTACATGCACAGTAATAAGCACACACTGTAAGCACTATTGCGCACTTTGAGATACTTTGAATAACTTTAGTTATGCCCTTGATATTATAGAAAGCTATTGTATGCCAAAACACAGCAGTTTGTCAAAAACATGCAGTTGCCTTGCTCAATTTATGCTTAATGTGCCCCTTTTTGCCCTTATTAAATTTGTTTTGCTTGTTTAATCTCTTTTCATATCCATTATACTTTTCTTATGCTCGTTTTACTCTAAACATGCCCGTTTTGCCTTAAGCATACTCGTTTTGCTTTTAGATATGCTTGTTTTATTTTTCTGTTAATTGTTTCATCAATTTACTTCAAACATTTCCTTTAGTTAATAAGCCTTTTATGCCTCCTGCTTATTTAATAATGCGTTTTGTGCCCTTGCAATGCTTTGTTTTGTCCTTTTTATGAAATAAGTAGTTTGTGCATGTTCTCATTACCTTTGCTTCTTTTCTGGCTCTTTTTCTTGCTCATTTCTCTTAGTTTACTTTCACTGTCACCTCTGCACCTCATGGCTCCAAATCTTACACCATGACACTCTCCTACTTTGGATGCAATAGAAGCGTCTTTGTTGGTTCTGTTCAAACAGCTTTATTCTATAAAAACACATCATGATAGAAGTTTATTAACTTTAACGTAAGTAACATATACAAACTAACTGCATACATACATGCTTACTGCCTGGTGGCACTAGGAATGGCACGTACTTAACATTTATACATGCACACTCAGTCTTTGACGTGCTTCTTAAAGATACAGTACATAGCAGGGCTGTCTGATCTACACTAACCATCACTAGTACCTTTTTTGCTTTCTTCAGCATCTGATAACTATAGCTCATGTAGCCTCCATTTTTTGCATGAATATGCTTTGCTTGCTCAAGTGTTGCACATTGTACATGCATTGAAATGGTGCCGTATATGGTTAAATGCTATTGTGCTGCTTCATTTTGTATGTTGATGTTTTACTTTGTTTTGCTTTCTTTATTCGCAATTTATTATGTATATGTTACCCCAAGATGACCCTGGAAATAATCAGGGTGGATGATGTCTCTACACCATCAGCAAATACATAACAAACAGGCAGGCTAAACCATACAAAAAGTTACCATTAAATAACAGGGACTGATATCAACCAGGAGGGAGTGTGAGCATGACGGAGGTGCTTCTAGCAAACAGTGATATTTAGGTTCTCACTGAATGAATTGAAGAAGGGTTGGTCTTTTTCAGATGTACACAGTAGGGGTGTAAGTCAGCAATACACTAATCAGTAGTTGTCTCGGTGAGGAGTTCAGTAGCAGTTAACAAACTATATGAATTAAGAAGTGCTTCAATAGGAAGATTGAGATCCATAACATGGTATTTCTATATACAGGATCAATTATATGGAAGTGACTTTGCTTCACAATTTTATAAAAACCTATATTAGTCAAAAAGAAAGGGGACTGTGTAGTGCTGAGGCTAATAAAAAGGGAGACAACCCGAAGCATTTTCACCAAAAAGGTACTGCAGGGATACCACAGTTTCTGAGTCATATGCAAAATAGGGGAATGACGTGAAGCCACAAAGAGATAGAAAATTATTGGACTGGGCTG
>NC_056734.1:870069384-870099384 GCF_019279795.1 Protopterus annectens
CCCTTTCACCAAAAAAGGAGCCTTATTAAAGGGAAGGCTGTAAGGGTAGCACAGATGACTTCTGACTTTGAAGATCTTTACGAAGAATTTGTTTTCTTAGGAGAAAAATTTATTGAGAGGGGGTATCCGAAAGCTTTGGTCGGTGGTATTTTAGAAGAAGTATATAATGGCTGGGGGACAAAATTCAAGTCATTACTGGGTAAACCTTTTAAGAAAACAGAGGAATCTGACAAGGAAAAAATAAATTACCAAGGGACTTGTATAACTGAATTTAATGTTTTTTCTGAAGAATTTACTAACATTTTGGAAACCAATTGGTCAATACTCAAGACCAATAAGGAAGTGCATGAAGCAGTAGGCAATAGACCCCATTTTACTTACAAGATAGGTACAAACTTTAAAAGAATTTTTGAAAGGGACAGTAATTATGGAAATATTAAAAAGGCTACAAATTCTTGTGGTAGATGTGGACAATGTACCCACATTTACAAAAATGAAACTATAAAATTAAATAATGGTTTGGGTAGTATAGTTCATTTCTGCAAGGGTAATTGTCACACAAAGATGTTAGTCTATTTAGCTATTTGCACACAATGTTTGTCTTTTTATGTAGGGAAAACTGAAAGGGCACTAAAGGATAGGATTTATGAACACATGAATGATATTAGAGTTAAAAAAGATACTAGTGCCCTTTATAAACATTCTACTGTTTGTAGTTCTTTTAAAGGTTTCGAATTTGGTATTATTGACCTGGTGAAAAATGACCATAGGCGGGGTGATTTGAAGAATCTTTTATTATATAGGGAAGTGAGTTGGCAGTTGAGGCTAAAGGCTAATATTTTCCCTGGCTTGAATGAATACATTAGTATTAAAGCCATTTTGGTTGACAGAGCAGGGAAAGTATAAATTAATTTTAATTTGAATTTCAATAATTTTAACAATTGTATTAATTCCATTGTTATTTTTAGTTTTGGTTATATTTATTTAAAATAATATAAATATATAAATATACACGTAATTAGTTGTTTGCTATAAGCAATTTTATAAAGTCTACAATTTCATTGTCTATGTACAAAATATTGTTAAAGTTTATACAGAAGTTTTTTAAGTGGATTAATATTGTTCACTACATCTTTTATTGTGAAAGATTAATTAACTAATCTGGTACAGATGACCTTCTAAATAATTTTTCAATTTAATTGTTTGATTAAGACAATTAAGGGTCTTATAAATATAGGAGTGGTGCCATTTCTTATTTGTCTGATGAAGTCTATATTGGTAGACGAAAGCGCTTACCATTTATTGTTGGAATAAAGAATTTTTATATCATCCTTGGCGACTTGGAACTACAATCTTTTGGTTTTATATGCAATATATAGTTTATTATGCCCGACCCAGATGGCTGTTCTACTGGTTGGGTCTATATTATAACATCAAAGTCTAAAAAAGTTGAATGTTATAATATCGAACCCAGTAGAGTGAACACTTGAAATAGCAAAGCTGCAGAACACCGAATACTTTCCTAGGGAAAGTATTCAGTGGGCTGTTTCTGCAGCTTCGCTATTTCCCCAACTGTGGAGCGAAGGTTATGGACTGGGTTAAGGTAAGTGTGCGAATGAAGGTGAGTGTGCGATTGGGCATGGGTTAGGTGAGTTAGGGTTAGGGCGCGGGTCAGATAAATGTGCGATTGTGTGGACGTGAGGGTTAGGGTGGGGTAGGTGAGTTAGGGTTAGGGAAAGGGTAAGATGAGTGTGTGATAGTTAGGGACCTTAGGGTTAGGGTTGGGTTAAGGTAAGTGGATAGCTAGTGGTGTATGTCTGGTGTAGTGTAGGGTTTTGTGAAGTGTATGTGTGTGGATTATTTACTTTGGTGTGCTTGAGTTGTGTGTGTGTTTGTTGGAACAGCAATTTTTTTTCCCTGGGAAATAGCTCATAGCTTACTATTGATGGGGATATCCACCCCAACCCTGGGCCACCATTCCCAGACAACACTAATTCTAATCATAACAGCCCAAACATAAGACAAAGCCTAAATAGACCCCCCTAACTCACTACTGACCTGCCACTTAAACATTAGAAGCATCAACAATAAGGTCCACAACCTCCATGCTCTCCTGACAACCTACTCCCCCGACATACTTTGTCTCACCGAAACATGGTTAAACCCAGCTATGCCAGATAATGAAATTCTACCTCAAGGGTATAATATACTCAGGCTAGATCTTACTACCAGGAAAGGGGGAGGGGTAGCTGTTCTCTATTAAACCACCCTAAATGTTACTCTAGACAACCTTCAACCACCTATTTTTAACAAAGCAGAAATTATGATTTCCAAACTACAAATAAATAAAAACAAATTTATAAACATAGTATGTGTTTGTATTTCCCCAGGTAATAACTCAGAAACCCTAGAAGACATCTTCTACTGACTATCCAATGCCTACCCCCAAGAGACCATTGTTCTCTAGGGGACCTCAATATAGATTGGAACACCTGCACTGCAGATACCCCAACCACCCATGTAAACCTACATGGCTTTACACAAACTATAATCTCCCCTACTAGGATCAGCAAGCATAACAATAAAGAAAGCATCCTAGACTGGATACTAATTAATAGCTCCCACCGCATGTACAAATCATGTACTCTCCCTGAAGATCTACGTGATCATTTCTTAACATATACTACTAGGCATAAAGTTGAATGTCCACATCTACCCACCTATAAAACAATAAGAAATAACAAAAACTTCAACCTTAATAAATTCTTAGAAGAACTTAAACTATGCAATTGGTCAATTCTAAAACAACTACCACTAGATGAGGCAGTAATACACTTTAATAACACATTCCTGGCCATCCTTGACAACCATACACCTACACTCTCTATTAGAATTAAAACAAAAGTTGTCCCCTGACTCACTAAAGAAACCAAACTAAAGATCATCCAAAGAAATAATGCCTGGAACAGCTGGCGCTGCTCTAAAGGCCCACAAGATCAACTCAAATTTCGACAATATAGGAATGAAACAAAAAAAAAATCCATATTACTCGACAAAAAAAAAATATTTCTGCCATCTACAGCAGAAATACCACAACAAGCCACAGAAATTCTGGGCAGGTATTAACACACTCCTCCAACCAGGGCAATCCACAACTCCAACCCCCTCAGGCCCAACCCAAAAATCGCCAGAGTCCATCGCCAACACCTTCAACAGTTTCTTTACAGAGACCATCCAGGCCCTTGCTAGCAAACTTAAACCCACTTGTCCTAACAGTGAAACCCCTAAACCCAGTGACATTCTCTGCTTTACCTTCCAAAAAGTTCCAACTTCACTCGTTAGAGCTCTAATTAAAAAACTCAAACCAACCACCCTTTCAGCTGACCTCATCCCTGCAGACTATCTGCAAAAAGCTGCTGATGTTATAGCATACCCTGTCTCTATTTTAATAAACAGAACCATAACTGAAGCCACTATCCCCTCTATCTGGAAAATATCACATGTCATACCACTCCACAAAGAAGGCAGCTCCATTGAGCTGTCAAACTATAGACCAATAGCTATCCTTTCCCCTCTGGCTAAAATTATGGAGAAGTGTATCCATAAACAACTCTTACACTACCTTATTCAACATAATTTTCTGGCCAACTCCCAGCATGGATTTAGACCACAGCACAGTACCACCTCAGCCCTCCTCTCCTTTTCTAATGTCATAAATTCATAGGTTCATAGGTTCATAGGTAGGTACTAGGCTATCAGCCCAAGGGCCAAAGTAAGCCTAGCCAACAATGTTTCCTAGATTATGCCACCCATGAAAGTTATTTTCTTGTGCCCCTGTCGAGCAGAGCCATAGAAGTGATCCCCAGGGTGTATTTCCTATTTCCCATCCACTCATCAAGATTTTTCTTGAAGAGTGCTAATGAGGAACTTTGCTTGACATAGATGGATAGCTTGTTCCAGAGTATGGGAAATCTCTGGGACAGGAATCTATTCCTCCAAAATGTCCTATTTATTGTGGTGACAAGGTTTAGGTCCCTAGAGCATGTAGCTCGGAGGGATTGGGATTTTTTTAGGTGTAGCATGTCAAACAGCTCTGGGTTTGGCATAGCTTTATATGTTAGGCAGAGATCACCTTGGAGTAGGTGATATGCTATGGAGTAAAGCTGTAATTTTTTGAGATGGTCCGTGTAGGGCATCTGTTTGAGGCCAGTAATCCTCTTTGTGAGGTACTTCTGTGGCCTTTCCAGCTGCTGCAGATGTCTTGTGAGGTACATTCCAAAAGGGGCATTGTACTCTATAATGGGTCTAATGAGTGTTGAGTAGAGGGGAACAATGACTTCTTTTTTCCTGGGTGAGAACCCTTTTGTGATGAGGTGTGCCACATAGAAGGATTTCCTGACTACTGTGGCAATGTGATTATTAAAGGAGAGACTACTGTCCACCTGGGTGCCAAGGTCTCTTATCACACATTTGGCATTAAGTAAACTGCCGCATATGTGGTAGTTCATGGGTACAGAGTTTCTACCAAAGGGGATGACAATGCACTTTTTAGCATTGAGCTTGAGGCCATGGCTCTGACACCAGGCATCTGTCTCAGTGAGGCCCTTCTGTAGGATGTCCACATCATTTGGGGACTCGACTATGGCTCCTAGTTTCCAACCATAACAACAACAAACTATCTTCTGCCCTGTTTCTTGATCTTTCCAAGGCCTTTGACATGGTTAACTACCAGCTACTCTTACTTACCCTAAATAAAATATCCCTAAACAACCATGCCATACAATGGTTTAAATCTTATCTTAGTGGAAGACCGCATACTTCCTTTGTTCAGCCTCTACCCCTACAGATCTCCTTAGTTTAACCCAGAAAACCTTTAATATAGTGGAAAACTGGATCTCTAATCAACAGCTGATACTAAACCCTAATAAAACAAAGCTATTGTTCTTCTTCCCTACTCCAAATCCTCTCAACCTTTGTTTACTATAACATCTAACAATGGGACCATAATCTCACCAGATATGTATACCAAACTCCTGGGTGTTATAATAGACAACCACCTCAAATACGATATGCATGTAAACCAAACCATTAAAACCGTTAATAAAAAATTTGGCTCCCTGTACAAAACAAACCTTTTCTCACCCCTCTAGCTAGGACTGCCATTGCCTGTACCCATCTGTTTTCAACTGTACTCTATGCCTCGTCAACACTCACCTAACTTGAACAAAACTGATCTCAGAAAACCCTCTAGCTGCTACAATCAAATTGCCAGGTTTTCCACAGGAAGCCCCTACAGGACACACCATTGTCAAAACCTAAACCACTTTGGATGGCTAGAACTCCCCAGGCTAATTCAATATAATCAACGTACTGTAGCATTCAAGATTATTAACCATCCAGAAAAAACGCCCACCCTTAAAAACATTATCCATCCCTACAAAAACACTAGGCTACTTCGTTCCACTACAAAACATTTGGTTCAATCCGTTAAAGCTAACAACCTATCTGGAGAATCTTTGTTTGCAAATTCAGTAGGCAAAACCTGGAATTCACTCCCATCTGACCTTACTCTGAACCCCTCCCTTAATCAGCTCAAAAAAATCTAACCCAGTATTTTAAAACTCATTGGTTATGTCCTTGCTCTAACACTGACTAAAGCCGCATCTACTTCCACATCCCTCAATTTTTTATTCACAGTGACTAACCTCTTACACTAAAAGGTTTGAAAAGAGAAACTGTTAACATCTTTGCAGATATTCTGTATATAAGCTGCACCTATAGGTTTGATAAGAGAAACTGTAACATATCTGTATATATTTCTGAATATAAACTGTATTCTTCATAGGCTTGAAATGTGAGATTGTAACTTGTGTGTTAATACAATATACTTGTGCATATATTGTAACTTGCTTGTCTATCTGTTTGTAAGTTTGGAGCTTTTCTCCCCAGGATTCTGCTGAAAATGGACATGTATCCAGTCAGACTATCCCGGTCAACAAAATTTAAAATAAAAATAAATAAAAAATAAAAATAAACTGTTGCCAGTTCACTTCCTTTTCCTAAAATGCTCAGGATTTTGAATGAACTTGGCTGCCATATAATTTGTTTACCAATTAGAAAATATGAGCTGGGAAAAATATTTTGATATAAATCAATTTTTTGAAGAACAGCTGCAATATAAAAGTAAATAAAGAAGCTAGAAGACTACCTTTTAAATCTTACAGTCCGTATGTTGATAAAGTGAAGGTGACAATCTGAAGTTACAGCTGCCCGTGTTACTTCTGGTTGACAGACGTGTTTTTTAGTAACACTTGAAGTGCTGCTGGAACTGTAATGGGCTTTTCTCCTCTTCTGCCTGTCTGCCACTGTCCTTATCAACATTAAGTGCTTCCACCTGCCCTTTTCAGTATTAACAGCTTTGAATCATTAATGTAAAGGTATCAGTGTTTCTATGCTAGTATGATTTCTTAAAGGAAAAAGAAGATGTAATAGATTGAAAAAATACAGGGCATACAACAATGCCTTATTCTGTGTCCTCCAGCTTAGAAGATCAAGCAAGGTTTAAGTCAGATGTTACAGGATGTTAGGATTTATTCCTTATATGTCAGGGTGTACCTGCTGCCTCAGGGAAGCACACTAAACATCGCATCATTTTGGATGCATTGAAAAAAGTAGCCTGCAGTTAGTTCTAATTATTATTATTGTCCTCTCACAGCATGAGATTCTACTTAGCCTGCATATCATAAATTGTAGAATAGGATGGGTAAAAAACAATCTGTTCAACCCATCAGAATCCTGCATTACAGAATATATTAGGGTTGTTACTTTCCAGTACTATACAAACAATAAAAAAGCTGCTCAGAAAAGGGCTGTGATTAAAAAATAGCTAAAATACAAAATAAATCACTTAGAAATATAATTAAAAACATGGAAACCCTCCATCATAAAAAATATGAATGCTAGCCCCAAATTTACTTCATGAGTGCTGATTAATTCCAGGATCTTATGCAAAAAACAGTTCGTAACACTGACTGCCAAAAACAAATAAATAAATTAACCACAATGAGTAACCATAACTATAAAAGCAAACATATTTGAAAAAAAAAACAAGCACTTCAAAATAGAAAGACCTGGCTCAAACTAAATTCATTCATTCATTCATTCATTCATTCATTTGTTTTATTCCAACCACCACACTTCAAAAAAGACTACAAAGAACTGTTGCATCCAGGAGCATTCACATGCAAAATATGGAAAGTTGGAAAGAAAGAAACGGTTGAAGAAAATGTTGCAAACGACCCTTATTAGTATGATTTGCAGGCCTGATACAATTGCTTTGTCTGCTGCTGTACCTTCTTAAAGAATTTCAGTTCTTTACCCATATAACCTCTAAAACCAGTTTACTTCCAGCCACCCTTACCTTTAAACCCCTGCATTTTGAATAATATCTCCAGATTTCCATCTGGCAAATTGCTTAGTTGTGGCCAACACATAGGTCAACATGAGAGACAATCTTAAGATCACACACAAGAATGGTCAACATGCAGCTCAGGAAGGCTTCCTCTTAATAAGGAAATGCATTGTGGTACAGTCAGAGATTGCAAAGTCATCTACAGTGAAGCAATCAGTCCACGGCATAAACTACTAGTGGCCACAATCAAATGCAATGAGTGGTCAGAGATGGCTATAAGGTCAATACCTGGTCTGCTAAAGACCTGGAAATTGACTGGAGTGAAAGCGGAAACATTCATGGAAATACTGAAGGCTCTAGCACCTCAGGAAGAAGAGAAAATAGATGGAATGAAAGAAGAAGGAGAATAACAACATCTCGAAATAGCATGTATGAGGACTGTAGAAGAAATGTGAGACTGAGTCAGGTATGGAAATAAAATATAGAAGGAAAGCTGATGCTGGAATGTAGAAGCACAGGAAGTTATCAAAAGAAAGGAGAAATGTAGGAAAAAGTAGGAGATAGAAAAAAAAGAATACTGGTTGGCCAACAAAAAAATTAGGCAGTCACAATAGCAAAAAAATGCATCAGGGGCACTCTACAAAGATCTGGATAGTGACTCAGTGGATGTCTAAAATAAAAAAAAGGTTGCAAGGCAAAGACAGAAATTTAAAGAAGATAGTCAAACATTGTTTGTAAGAGATGGCAGCAACAACTTGCTCAGCGGTCCACAGAATATCAAAGGCAGATGGAAGGAGTACTTCCAGCAGTTTCTTAAAGAAAACAAAGAAAAACTACTGCCCCATACACATGCCATGATGAAAGAGAAAGAAGAGTCCACCGTAGCAGAAGTAAAAACAGTAACAAGGAAAACTAACGCAGGGAAGATGTTGAGTGAGTTAGGGGAGAAATCGCTCCTAAGGGTACTCACAGAATTATAGGAAAGTAAGTGTATCCTAAATGATTGGAGAATAATTATCCTATGACAAAAGAACAAAGGAAGCATGCATAACTGTGGGAAGTATACATATATTACACTTCTGTCATACAACATGAAAGTGTGACTGGTAAATAAAAATGTGGAGTAGTAGTATGTGAAATGAGAGATGCGCTACTCAGATTCAGATCAGAATGCAGCACAACCAACCAAATGTTTGCAGTGTGAAAGATAGCTAAGATGAAGCTAGAGATGAAGAAAGAGTCTAATTGAACATTCTTAGACTTGGAGACAGCATATGACAATATCCCAAGAAAGCTTATCTAGGCATTCCTGCAATGGTTCAAGGTCTAGAAAAGAATGGAAGAATTAGTGCAGGCTGTGTACAAGGACACAATGCACATGCATGAACTGTGTTCGGACAAACAGAGGGGTTCCCAGTGGCAGTGCAGCTGAAACATGTTTCTGCTCTCAGCCCACTGCTGTTCATACTGGTGATGGACTATATTAGCAAACAGGTTTAAGGGACAGATCAAAAAAGCTACTGCATGCAGACAATGTGGCATTAAAATCAGATTCTCAACAGGAACTTCAGCAAAGGATAGAGTAATGGAATGCAAAACTGAAGCCAAATGGGATGAAACAGACTACAGATAAGAGAATTGCCCTGCCAGAAAATGGAAGAAATAAGCCAAAATAGAAGATTGAAAGTGAAGGGAAGGGAAAACAGAGAGACAGGTTAACAGCTTCAAGTATCTAAAATGGTGGCTGAGGAGAAGGGAAGTGTGAATGGCATCAAAGCTAGAAGAAAAGATAGTGCAGTCAAATGACGCAATGTGTTAGGAGTAGTGTGTGATAGAAGAATGGCAAAGGAGCTAAAAAGTAAGGTGCACACAACAGTGCTGTGACCATTCTGCCTGTACGGTACAGAAACCTGTGCACTGAATGCAGAGCAGATGCAGAAGCCAGAGGTGAAGGATATAATGTGACTGAGATGAGCAGAAGGATGCACATTGTGGGACAGTTAAAGAAATGATGACATAAGAGCAGAAGCCAAAGTAGCTGCCATTGTAGAAAGGTGAAGAAGAACAGATTATGGTGGTCTGGATACTTGCAAGAAAGTAGAAGATGTGTTGAAGAAGATTTTGGCGAGACAGGAAGAAGGCAAGAGGAAACCAGGACACCCAGCAATGAGATGGATGGATTGTATGAGAAAACACCTGTAATAGTCAAGTGTGACTGTTGAAAAAAGCAGAAGTGGCACTGAATCAAGAAAGGTGGTGACGACTGATGAGCTATCCTAACCCCATGTAGAAACTGGGAAAAAGGTGGTAAGTGAAAATTATGATGTTAAATACTGTGCTTTAACTTTAGAAGTTGTTTGACATCGCTGTCCATTAAGGACTCAAGAAATGGATGCACTAACTCTCCACAAGTGACTTTCACTTTTTTAGTGGAAGGAAGACATTTTGCAAAGTGGTACCCACGATGTAGAAACAATTCATACTCCACTTAAAAATGATTATATCAAATTAAAGGTAAAGCTACCACACTTCATAACAAATGATTATAAATGTAATTTCTTTTCTGGCAGTGGATAACATCCCTTAGTTTTCCATTAGGCCATTAATTCTAATTGCGCAATTCCACTCTCTTGTCTACTCACTTAATGATTTAAATAAATATGACTGAAATTTAATTTGTCTTATTGCTTGCTTACCTACTATGTTCTCCTAAACTCTTCTTATACGTCTAATGGTAATTTAACTTTTTGTAAACTACAATGTATTATTTATAAGTTCTTTGAACCTCTCTTTGGAAATCCTCTACTGTATGATTCTACAAGATTAATTTGCTTCTTCTCAGTGTCAGTGTGACATAAGTTCATTTTTCACTGTTACCTTCTTGGTTATATTTCATCTATGTATTTTTATAAAACTTACATAAATTTGCCATAGTCTTACCATACCTTTTGTTTACTACACTTTTACTTATTTACCACTTGGTAAACAGTTGGGTATTCTGGTCAGAAGAACCGTTTTAGCCATCACAAGAAAGTGCAGATTACAAAGAGCTCATCATGCACATTCATAGACAATAATACAAAAATACTACAAAATAGTAAAAATGCAGATGGTCGTTAGACATAAAACAAATAGATGCAACTTGAGAAGGCAAATTTTAGATAAGCACAGACCATACACACCCAAAAGTAAATTGCGCCACCAAAATAGAAAAAAAATAATGCAATAGGTATTTGTACTCTAAACAACAGTATTTATAATATATGCAGTAAATATAGTTGTAGCTACAAAATACTGACATCAAGAAGGGACTATTTTTTTTCCTTCCCTGCATATCTTATTTGCATTTATTATTGGCAGCCATGTCCCTCTGAAGGCCTTAAGTCGTCCTTATGGCTAAAACAAATCGTTAGACCAGCAAACATTTATTCTTGACAAATGACTAAAAAGACAACAAACTTCAGCAATAATAAAGAAGAAACTGAGCAATGTTACTTATTTATAGGAAAGGCTACTGATCATCAAAAAGAATACAGAACTTTCTCCATGTCCACAGTATTCCTCTACAGCCATCCTGAATAATTGTGTCGTCTCACACAAGCAATATAACATAATCTTTCAAAGTGACAAGATAACACTCAAAATAATAATGGCACCCAATAAAAAAGAACTTTTAAGAAATCTTTGTAGAATCACTTAAATAGTCGTCTTAACCATTGTGAAACTTACACTCCACTCAACATTAAAACATAAATTGACAAAGAAAGAATGAATGAAATTGATACGTTCCATTAATAAATTACACTAAACAGCAGAAATTGTAAAATGGGAATCAGGATGGGATGGAAGTATGTTGTGGGGTTTAGTCATGCCTGGAATGAACAATTGATTCCTCAGTGTTTGCCACTGGGATCAGTCCTGGCCAGACATGATGAAATTACCAAATCCCCTGCTGTCTCTCATTTCTGTTTAAACTGTAAAAGTTGTAATGATATAATAAATGTTTCTCTCATAAAAAGGTTTTACTCATTGTGACCCAGAAATGTATTAGGGAATGGAGTGTAAAAAAGTTATAGAATCTGTATTTTGCACACATACACGCACACACACACACACACACACACACACACACACACACACACACACACACACACACACACACACACACACGTACGTAGTTTACTACAAATGCTCGACACTCAAAATGTCGAGTAGAGCTGAGACAACACTGCCTCCCACCAGCAATATTGAATACTGGCATATCATGGATTGTCTGACCTTGCCCCACTTCCATACTCAAGCTATTGCTTCATCCTAGGTCCAGAGCAATATGGAATTTTCACATTCTGTTTCTATTTCTGACAGGCTGCTTTTTAGCATGCCAGCTTTCATGGTAAGGTTGCTGTAGTTGTGTGACTTGACTTTCCAAGTGTCGAGCATTTGATAGTAAGCCCATGGAGACATACGCACACATATAACAGTTCATCATATGGAATAGTTTGATATAATCTTTCACATTTTCATGCCATATGAACCACATACTATTTTGACTCACAGACCATTTAAGATGACCAGCTATGTAGTGCATTGATTGCATTGTTTGTTTCACAGGACACACTCTTGCAAACTATATGGGAGTCACTCCTTCATCTGTTTACTAAAAATGCTGCAGTACTTGATCTGAAATGAATAAGTCTGGAAACCACTTAATCATTTTTAATGAGGAATATACAGTATCTCCTAAAAGTACATGGGGATTGTTTCTTGTGTCAGTTTATTAGTGGAAAGTGCAACAGGCTTTTTTCCTTATTACTAAAAATAAGGGATTGTAAACAATCAGGTTTTTCATAGATGTGCATACTAATTCCATCCCTGAAAAATATTTAGTTGTTTTGCAATCAGCACCACAGTTGAAATTATAAAGTGGCAGCTGGCAGAGGTCATATATAAGGAACTATTTATTCACTGATATGGTAGTCCATGAGAATGTTGGTATTAATGAATAATCTATGGACCCAGAAAGAGATGGAGTATTTAAAAATGCATGGAATATATACATACATAAGGAATATGACCAATACAGTGCATCAACAGGCAAAGCTGGTGGAGTAAGTGAAAGTAGCTCATGTTTTCATTAATCCTTACTCAGGAATTATTTCTACAATGCTAGCTTAGGGTAGGTCGTTTGGAATATTTCCATGTAGGAAAGGGGTTGCATAACTGCCAAGACCTAACAAATCTGCAGTGACTTATTGGACTAATTAAAGGACTAATTGAATCACCCATTTGAGAACATACATACCTACAAAGAAAACTGAAAAAGTAAGTCAATGTTTTAACATAGGGTGGGTAAAGCAAAGCAAAACCCTTTCCTCAGCTTTAACCCTAGCATTAATTAAACATAAAACTTGGGTTAAATAAAACTAGACATAATGAAGCATTTGCTCATACAGAGGGTAGTTAATGACTGCCATGGCTTCTTACTCAGGTGGTAAGGTAGGAAATGGAAGAAGGCTTCTGTAATAATTAGTAAGAATAATTAGCATCCCTAACAAGGGCTACAAGAAAACACCTCATCAGGAATGTCAGTGTCAAATGTTTTGCTTTCAGTGTTCTGCACTGAATGCTGTTGGCAGTAATGAGACTTAAGAGCTGAGAAGAAAGAAGGAGATAGCAATTACGGAATGGTTTGTCTGTGTGACCTTTTTACCCTCTGGTTTGGATGTTACTGAGAACATCTTGCAAGCAACCTAAAGTATGTGGGCATCGGGCTTGATTTTTTAGCTCTGAATCTCTAAATTACAGCTATGCAATCAACTTATGCTGTACTAACGAGGTCAGAAAAAACACTGATATTGTCATTTGGCTTTATTGTCCTGAATGTACCCATAAATACTTAAAATGTAAAAAATAAAAAGTAATGGGCATTCAGAAGCCATGCATCTGAAACAAGGGGTCATTTGTATGTATCTCATGGGCCTCTCCTCATGAGATTTAAGGTGTTACACAGTAAAGACTAGCTTGACTGCATCTTTCTTGTAATCTTTACTGAATGGTTTTCCTAAATGACCTTTTTACCCTTTGGTTTGCACCGTAGATTTAGAGAATACTTTTTGTGAAGAGCAATGTCACAAGTCAGGAACTATGTTATCTAATCCTAACACACAAGAATATATATTATATATTATACATCAGAATATAGATGCACTCAAGTTATGTAGCTTTTTATGAAATGTTTGTCTCAATAAGTTTTTCTAATCTAGTTCTGAGGCAATGTTTAATCTTTTTTAACAATGCCAGGTAAATGTAAGATTTATTTTAGCAGTGTAATGAAAGCTGTGTTCAGGTACTTTAATTTTATAGTCTAGATATGATTTTAGTTATTTTAATATCAGAGCTAATTTACAGATTAGTGTCTGATTTGTTGTAATGTGCATTTTCTGACTGGCTGGTCAAAGTTTCTACAGTAACATAGCTATCTCATCTGTTGTCCTGGGTGATTCCCCAGAATGGCTAAATACATTCAAGTTTGACTTAACTAATGATCTCATGATGCAGGGACAGTGCAGATAAATGCTTCATGATATTAGGATGGTTAGGGTGAGATACACATTATTATCATGCCCCCTTATCATTCATTGTTAGGCTACATTTACATGCATGTACATTTATATGGTTATATATATAACTGTATTAGACCAGTCAGACAACAGAACAGTAATAATAAATCATAGACAGACAGACACTGGCTAAATGAAAGCATCTATGGACAGTGCAAATGAAGACAAGCTTGTCTACTAGAAGCTGCTACAAAGTAATAAATACAGTTTCAAAACAGTATATATCTTACTCAAACAGTAGGATGAATAATCAAAAAGCATGAAACAGCTCCACATAGCTTCAATAATGACCAGATTCCCTTTGCTGTATGTATTGGTCATATTTTTGAATTAAGATCCTGAGCAACAGCAAACAAACTGGCCAAAAGAATACTAGGCTGACCATGTTTATAAAATAAGCACATAACAAGGCCGGACCATACCTTAAAACAGATTGTTTTTTGGTGTTGTGGCTCTGCCCGCTCTGTTCGCCCTCACTTGGCTCGGGCTCACTACGCTCCCCTACCCTACCCCCATATCTCGCTCACCCCCACTACTCCTAAACTTATAGGTAAATGACAGCCACACCCTTATCATGGTAGCCAATCACATAATCAACACCTTCAAATCAATCATTGTATTCAACTACTACTGTCTTACCCTATAACATAGTAATCAATCTCCTCCCCTAAGAATTTTCACTTTCTACCAAATTGCATTGCATATCTCATACAGAATCCTACATTATTACCCACACCACAGCCAATATGGTACTTATACACACACTACTGATCAGCCTACTCCCTACTACATACCTAATTACCTCCTACCACAATTAACAGGTCACTCATACTCACATTCCTACATTATCAATCAATACTATATCACCCATTATCTCCACAAACATTTTAATATCACCACACCTGTATAACAATTCTCTCACAGAACTCTTCTCACTTAAATATCCTCACATACAAACAGCCCCACATTTACTATGCAAATATGCCAAATTATTACCTAAACTCTCATACTTATTTCTTTTCAAAATATCTCAATAATGCACCCAAATCCAGGTCACCAACTCCAACAACATATACTCCATCTACATGACAATTCCACTTCTCAGAAGTTCCTCAATCTCTGACTTAACAGCAAAGACCCTCTAATTATAAATATGAATCTAGGAAGCATTCTTAAAAATCTCTAAGACTTCCACGCTATCCTCAACCTTTACTCCCCTGATATTGCAGTACTAATCGATACTTAGTTACAACTCAGTGTCAATGATAACAAATTCCCAACACATGGATACAATATCCATAGACTTGACTGGGATTAAAAGTGGGATGCTCATATAGCTATTATCTACAAAGATGCACTTATCCTGGAACGCATAGAAAGCTACTCTTCCAATATAGGTATCTCAAAATTATATTTTCCCACCTACATCTAAACACAAACAAGCGCATCATAATTATAGATGCATATAACCCACCCCTGGTAACAATGTCTCTAAAATTGAAAACCTTCTTTACTGGACGTTTTCCACATTCAACCAAGAAACAAACATCTTAGGAGATTTTAAGCTTGATTGTCTCACCTGTACCTCTGATAATCCAATAAACTTTATTAACCTCTTCGTGTTCACTCAAATGATCCGTACCCCAACCAGAATAGATAAACATAGTAAGAGACATTCCATGCTAGACTGGACACTTACTAACAGGCCCTTCCTATGTCACCACTCTGGCTACCTCCCAGACACTCTTAGTGACCACATGTCCACCTATCTTCTCAGACATAGAATATACCCTACTAAAAACACTGTATATAAATATATCCACACAAAAAAATCCACTGAAATCTTCAACTCCCTCCTAAAACAATGTGACTGAACTCCTCTAAACCACCTTCAGCCGGACAATGCATTCCAATACTTCAATGATAAATGTCTCAATATCCTTACAAAAGCTGGTATAAAATCAAAACCTATCCCATGGTTAACAAATGACACGAAACTACTCATGAAACAGAGAGACCGGGTACTATCAAACAACCAAAAACCAAACCTTCCTTCTAAATTATCATCAATTAAGAAACTTAGTCAGAAATAAAATCACAAATGACAAAAAAATATTCTACCACTATATAACAAAAACCCACAAAAATAATGGGATGCCATTAAACAACTCTAAACCCCAGACAATGCTCTGCCCCAACCCACACATTCTATATTACCACCGAATCCATAGCTACCCAAGTCAACCTACACTTTACTAGATCAATACTATCTCTACTAGAAAATGAAATCAATACCCCACTAATTGCTCCCATCCAAGTCCTTTTCTATTACATCTATTCAAACTAGCTACATAAATAACCTCCTCCACAAATTAAACCCCCCATCACTTGCCGCAGATCTTTTCCCCAATGAATTTCTTAAACATTCAGCAGACACCATCTCTTATCCGATCTCCATATTAATTAACTACTCCATCACAGAACAATATATCCCCAAACTTTGGAAAATCTCACATATCATCCCCTTGCACAAAGGAGGCCCATCTACAGACTTCTCTAACTATAGACTAATTGCTATCCTCCACCATCTAGCCAAAATTCCCGAGAAGTGCATACAGCCACAATTCCTGCCATAGCTAATAAACAATAACTTCTTCTCCAACTCCCAACATGGTTTCAGGCCAAAACATAGCACTACTAGTAATGTCTTTTAGCTTTTCCTAGTTAGGGGTCGGCACAGCGAAACTCCAGTCTGCTAATGATTGACAATGGATTTTTACGGTCCCAAGTTGCCAGCCCGACGCCCAATCTTCAAAGAAGGCACACCCATTCAGGCACACACCTATCTGCATGTCTTTAAATGTCACTCAACTACGGGGAGGACATGCAGACTCCACACAGAAGGAGCTCCAGCTGAGAACAGAACAGGAAAACCTTTTGCTGTGAGGCGACAACGCTAACCGCTGCACCACTGCAGCCACCACTACTGCTTTTATAAGCTTGACAGACTCAGTTAACCTGCTTAGAAACAATGGCCAATTTGTATTATCTATATTCCTTGACTTGTCTAAGGCCTTTGATACAGTATGACATCAAAAACTTCTCAAGGAACTAGCCTATTTAAACCTCTCCCAATCATCCATTTCATGGGTTTACAGCTACTTTTCCGACCACCAACAAGCAGTAAAGTGGCAAAATGAGATCTCGTCCCTTCTATCCTTATTAGAATTGTCTGGTCTATTTAGCAACTTGCATGGAGTGCCAAAGTTTTTATGTGGGCAAGACAATGCATAAGTTTAAAGAAAGGATTTTGGAACATGTTGGGAATATCAGAAACAATGTCCTTACAAATGCATTGGCAGTACATATGGCTAAAACAGGGCATAATGTTTTCCATTTAAGAGTTTTACAACTGGTTAAACCTGGTATGCGAAGAGGTAATCTGAATAATTACTTGGAGAATTTGGAAATGAAATGGATTATAGCCCTGCAAGCACATAATGTTCCGGGCTTAATGCTAGTATTTCTTTAAGGCCAGCTTTAATTATTAGTAGGTGAACTTGATTTTTTAATTATATGTGATTTTAACTTGTATAAGTGTTTTACTTTGATTTGCTTTTTATATGGATCTGATGAAGCGGTAACCCCGCGAAAGCGCTCATCCTTTTGTAATAAAGAAGTGTTTTAGGACTTTTTTTGGCTTTTTCTCAGCTTTGTTGGTATGCTCACATCTTGTTTTTAAGCCAATATTAGAATTGAACCTGTTGTCCATACCAAACTGCTAGGCATCACTATTGACAACGCCTTAAAATACGACAAACACATAGCCCTAGCCATCAAAAAGGTGCACATCAAACTTGGCTCCCTATACAGGATGAATCGATTCCTCACTCAGACCTCCAGACAGTCCATAGCCAGAACACACTTATTACCAACTCTGCTGTATGCCTCTTTCATTTTCACAAACCTTAGAAAAACAGACAAACACATTAGTGACCGGTTAAAGTAAAATAGCTAGGTTTGCTACAAACCATTCTAATAGATCACACCATTGCTCAGTACTCCAGAAACTAAAATGGATCAGATTTCCAAATCTCCTATTTCTTAACCAGCTTACTATTGCCCACACAATTATCCACCAACCAGACAACTGCTCCACCCTAAGAAACTTGATTCAATCTAACTACAACAGTAGATCACTGCAATCATCCAACAAACTTCTTCTAGAGGTTACTAAAACCAATAATAGTTTTGGAGATTCTCTGTATTCAAGACAAATATACAAGATCTGGAACTCCATTTCCCAGTACATAATACTACTAGCCCTCCCAAATTTAAATTACACGTCAAGGAACACCTAATCACTAATTGGCTTTGTTCTTGTACTACTCTAGGATTATCACACCTAACCCTATATAATAACAACATCATTACCTCATGCCTAACCTATATCATCTTCCCCAAGCCTGGTTTCTCTCATTCAGTTCCTCTCCTATATACCTTTTTCTCTCATAACTCCAGTCAATCAACAATACAATAACAAAATATCTGATCTGTAACTTCATAGCAGTCAAATAGCCTTGCTGCATCTTAGCTACACTTCCTTTCACTTCTTTGTTACTGACTTACTTGTAGTAGATATTTATCTTATGCTACATACTCAACTGCAAACCTATCAAATTTCCCATGATGTATCATTGATATTTCTTGCATCACCTTTTATTTACATATAAATTTCAGTCTAAAAAAAACTATATTTACCAAGTATACAAAAATTATATATATGATATGTCATGGTGCTAGGCTTCTAAATGTTTCTAAATGTGTACCTGTTATGTGCTTTGTCTTTACATATGATGTTATAATTGTTGTAATTTGAGTTTTTCTCCCTGGGCTTCTGCTGAAAACGACATTCAGACACTCCTAGTAAACTAATGTAAAATAAATAAATAAAAATGTATTGGTATGGGTAATGTGGACTTGTCTTGCTGGCCAAAAGGACTAACACCTGATGGGATTGCCTCTACAACCAAAAGTCTGTTACCTCTGTAATGGATGGTTCATAAAGAAAAAACACAATTTTCATTTTTTTTCTTTTTTCTTTTTTTCATCAAGTATGTCTTCTTAGCTGAAAGTCAACATCATCAAGTAGAATGGGAAAAGTGAGAGTTAAGGGTTTACTGCATTTACAATCATGAGATCCATTCTTACAATGTCAATCCATTGTTTCCTATATTATACAATAACAGTTTTGTTATTTACTAATTTGTCTGATTGTTGGTGCATCTCCTCTCTCAGAGTTTGTTTCGTTGAGCTAATAGTCACCTCAGCTGTCTTTCCGCTGAGCACCAAACAGTACTTCCCTTTGTTGCCAATGTTTTCTTATAGCTTCCCAGCACTAAACAGCCAAAGCAGGAGTGAGACTGATTAAGCATGAACGCACTGCTGGTTGATCCACAAACTACATTTAAATGAGCAATAAGGGTGCACCAACTTACCTGCTGATTAATAAATGCATTGTCAACATTAGCATTTTTATAAAGATCTTATTTTCAGATTTCATGCTTGCAAAATGAATTATATGTAGCAGTTTTGTCTAAGTAGTGAAATGAAAGTGGAATACATGAACCAAAGCACATGTACATAAAGACTTAATTTATTTTCAAAAACAGCCATAGACATATGAAGCACTCCATTAGAATTGCAAAACCATGATCAGTTTGTCTAAAACAAGCATATATAAGCTATTTTGTAATTGGAATAATGTATTTATTTATGCATGTATGTCTGTTATTTTTCATTTGTTAACTGGGTAGCAAGACTGGACCAAAGGCCATTTTCAGCCACATTCCAGGTCACATGGCAAAGTGATAGTACTTGAGAGAAAACAATATTTATGAGAGATTCAGAAACAAATTTCACAAATCATTAACAAAGCCAACTGGAGGCTGAACTCTCTCATCTCAGGGCTGGCATGACCAGACAGGAGGAGATGGCAACCACACACACAACAATCCCAGTCCCACATAGACCTACCACAACTGCAAACCAAACACATAAAAACACAAAGACATACTAGGAGGCTCTAATAAAAAACTTACCAAAACAACAGAGGCTCCCAAAGCAGACATCCAAAAATCCACCACCTCAAAACAAAACACATGCAACACATACTTCAATAAATCAGTGTGTCAACCAATCACAGCCCTTAAGGCCAAACACCTTGCCTGATACACTAGTAATAGGTGACTCTATAGTCAGACACACTGATGTCCCGCTGACCAGGCTGAACAAGGAGAAGGTGACTGTGAGCTGTCTATCGGGAGCTAGGATCCGCCACATAACACACACACTCAAGTCACTCCAAAGCAAGTACAAATATGACTCCGTCATTATCCATGCTGGTGTGAATGACCTGAGACGTACCTCCCTGGACTACATGAAAAGAGACATAGAGGAGTTCTCCGATTATGTAGCCCAGGCTGGTATGACCCTGACCCTGAGCAGCATCTTTCCCTCACCAAGAATGATACCACAATACAAAGACAATATGATCAGCTTTAACAATTGGCTCAAGTACTGGTGTCATTCTAAGGGGATCCAATGTCTGTCTGCCTGGGATGACATGTTGGACAAGCCACGCTGCTTCGCAAGGGATGGCTTACACCTGTCACCACTGGGCTTCCGGATATTGGCTAAGGCTCTTGCCACCCTCATAGTGCCTTTTTTAGGCAAGGCTCAAAAGACAAACCCACCTCCTTAGAAAACAAAAATGGAAAAAAACTAAGGGTAATGCTGCTCAACGCCAGAAGTCTAAATCTCAAGATGCAGGCACTTGATGCACTCCTCGGCATGGAGAACATCGACGTCTGTGCAGTAACTGAAACCTGGTTCAAGGCTCCTGAGAGCACCCCAGCGCTACCAGGCTATACCTCGTATCATGCTTTTCGGCCCCAAAATCCGGGCCGAACCACAAAGGGAGGGGGAGTGTCCATATTCATCAAGGACACCCACACCTCCAGGTTAGTAGCAACACATGAAGCATCAGAGACCATACAGGTGCAACTAACCATAGGCAAAGCTGCTATACAACTGGTAGCATGTTACAGACCACCCTCCCAATCTCAAGAACCCCACTCAGCCTTCCTGAAGACATTGGTGGATATGAATGTATCACAAAATACCATTATACTGGGAGACTTCAACTACCCAAACATAGATTGGGTACATTATTCTAGCCCTAATACCCTAGCCCAAAGGTTCTTGGAATTCATAAATTCAAATGCACTGGAACAACTAGTCACCTCTCCCACTAGGGGAGATAATATACTAGACCTGATCATCACAAACATGGGGACAAAATGCTCCACACCAGAAGTATACCCCTCACTAGTGAGATCTGACCACAAACTAATCACCCTGGATATACATATCCCACCTCCACCCCCAGCACAAAAGACCACAGTGAAAAACTTCTCAAAAGCAGACTTCACTCTTCTTAAGACTGAGATGGTATCCTTTAAGCCCACTGCGCCAGTGGATACCACATCCCACAATGCCGAATCCTTCACAAATGCTTTCTATGGACATCTCCAAGAATGCATGGATCATGCAATCCCAAACAAATCCAAGTCCCTCTCCACCAAAGGTAAGCATCCTGTCTGGTGGACCTCAGCCATAAACAAATTGTATAACAAAAGAAGGAAGCTACTGCACGTCAGAGCAAAATCCCATGAAGGGAAGACATCTCTGATCAACATTAGCAGAAAACTATGTTCTCTCATAAAAACATCCAAGGCCAACTTTGAGAGAAAAATTGCTAAGGACACTAAAGATAACCACAAAGCCTTCTTCAGCTATTTTAGAAACCTGGGCGGAAACCCTCAGATATGCTCAGAGTTGGTTCGCAACAACAAAAAATATACTGAACCCACAGATATTGCCAACATTCTGGCTGACTGGTTCAGTGCAAATTTCTCCCCTCCTTCACCCCCAAAAGAAGAAATACTTATCCCAGCTGAATGTAATCTCCCTATCATCTCAGATGTCCAAGTGAGAACCACCCTAAACAAAGCAAAAAACACAGCATCAATGGGACCTGACGGTATCCCGGGTTGCGTGTTACGTGAACTCCAAGAGGAGCTAAACCCACACATAAAAATGCTATTTAACCTTAGCCTTACTTCGGGATATGTACCTGAACACTGGCGTACAGCAACAGTGGTCCCACTCCACAAGGGGGGTGCCTCTACAGACCCTGGAAACTACCGCCCCATAAGCTTAACCAGCCTGGACTGCAAAGCTATGGAAAGAATCATTATGGAACTCAAAAACAGAGACATAGGGGACCTACACACACTTGACCCCACCCAGTTCGGCTTTGTAAAGGGCAGATCCTGCCTTTTAAACCTGGTTGACTTTTTCGAAACAGTCACTAGAGCCATTGATGAGGGAAAAGCAGTCCATACAGCATACCTGGACTTGGATAAGGCCTTCGACACAATACCCCACTCAGGCATCATAGATAAGCTCAACAGCTTAAAGGTAAACCCTTATGTCACTAGATGGGTTGCAAACTGGCTAAAGGACAGAACCCATAAAGTTAAAATCGCTGGAGCAATGTCAGACTCAAAGCCAGTCACAAGTGGTGTCCCACAGGGATCTGTCCTGGGACTCCTCTTGTTCGGCATTTATTTCTCAGATGTTAAAGCAAACATGGGAGGGCTGTGGCTGACAAAGTTCGCAGATGACTGCAAACTAGGTGCCATAGTCGATACACCAGCAGACACACACATCCTACAAAAAGGCATCACAGAAACGGACAACTGGTGCCGGAGTCACGGCCTTAAACTAAATGCCAAAAAATGTATAGTCATCCCCTTTGGGAAAAACAAAGTACCCATAAATTATCACATAGACAGCAACCCACTGAGTACGGAAAAAGTAATCAGAGACCTAGGGACACAAGTCAACAGCGACCTCTCATTTGACACCCACGTTGCCAAAGTGGTTAAAAAAACATTCTACCTTGCACACCTCATCATGAAGGGATTCGCATCCAGATCCAAGGACGTCATTGTACCCCTATATTCCTCCCTCATCAGACCCATGATTGAGTACAATGCCCCATTTGGTATGTACCTCACACGGCATTTGCAACAGCTGGAGAGACCACAAAAGTACCTCACCAAGAGGATCAAGGGTCTCCAACATATGTCTTATTCTGCCAGACTAAAGAAACTTCAGCTCTATTCAGTAGCATACCGCTTGCTCAGAGGTGATCTCTGCCTGAAGTACAAGGCCATGTCCAATCAGGATCTGATGGATATGCTCCACCTCAAAAAATCCAAATCCATCAGGACCACGAGAGCTAAAGACTTAAACCTCGGCACAAGTATGAATAGGAAATGTTGGAGGGATAGATTCATAACCCAGAGGCTTCCCATGCTTTGGAACAAGATCCCAGTTTGTATTAGGCAGAGCCCCTCACTGACTCTCTTCAAGAGAAATCTTGATGAGTGGATGGGAGATCGTAAGTTTACCCCAGGGGTCACATCTGTGTCACTGCTAGACAAGGGCACAGTAAACTAATTCTATTATATAAGGGAACCTTCATTGTGTCACTACTAGACAGAGGCACAGTATTCTAAATTTATTCTGTACACATTTTGTACCATTTCATGGGGTGGCAAAAGCCACATCACTATGGCTAGGCTTACAAATGCCCCAGGGCAGATAGCCTAGTACTATACTATGAAACTATGAAACTATGAAAATAGCATTGTGAGTGGTGAAACAAAAGGAGATGGTGAAACAGAGACATACAGAGCTGAGTCACACTGCTAGAGAAATAGACCAGTATGCATCATTTGCAAATTCCCACAAAACAGCATGCTAATGAGTGCCAACATGTTAATGAGAACCATTACATAAACAAATAATGAAAGCAAACACAGCAAGTGAAATTCAGAACTGCAAAAATATTATTGCAAAAATCCTTTATTCTTTAAGCTCCCACTGTAGAGGAGTTTACCTCAAATTGTCATGCTAGGGCTAGTGTCAGCATTAGTACATCACTGTGTATAAGCGGATACCTTTAGAGCCAGTATCCACAGTATTTCATGTTGTCACATCCACATTACAGGTGGGTCTACCAGCTACTAACATAGCAGCATCTCCATGACAATCACATTGTCCACTGTAACTGTG
Organism: Protopterus annectens; assembly: GCF_019279795.1. Taxonomy (NCBI): domain Eukaryota; kingdom Metazoa; phylum Chordata; order Ceratodontiformes; family Protopteridae; genus Protopterus; species Protopterus annectens. The sequence goes on from NC_056734.1 coordinate 870,093,625, forward strand.
TGGGCAGGGAGACAACAAGTGGGATTTACAAGATGTGTGCCAACCTCACATGGACTCAAGCAGTGATGTAGGCTGCTTATCCAGCAGACACAAAGGTCTGTGTACCATTAACCATCCTTGCAGCTGGGACTTTTTAGTATCTGACATGGGATATGTTAGGAGTTTTGCAGGCCCAATATGCCGGTCATTGTATGCACTCAAACTATATTGCTAAGACTGGAACTCCTCATCTCTATCCATCAGGACAATACCCTACCTCTCATCATTCTAAACTATTCTGAAAGACTTCTTAGCCAAATGCTGGCTGTGTTCTTGCTCAACGCCAGGATAAACTATATCCCTTACTGTGGAAAAATACCTATTAATGCATTACATTTCCTTACTCTCCCATCTTCACTCACTTCCTTACTTCTATCAATTTTTCTCCCCTGACTTTCTCTAAATATACCATAAGCCTGCTTTTCTCTCAATTTGCATTGCAATCCTGGCTTGTATTATATTAACTTGCTATTAATTTTACTACAAATGGGCTCAAATATCTCTAAATGTTAAATCATTGTCATATAACGTGTATGTACTCTTAACCAATGTTTTCATATTATGTCTGGTTTGGTAAAATTGTTTAAACTATATTTGCTTTTTGCATAATTTTTAAAGACTGTAAAATTGTTATTCTTAAAATGTTTTGTAATACTTTGGAGATTTTTTCCCCAGGCATCTGCTTTAAATGGGCTCTTACCCAGTTGGACTTTCCTAATAATTAATTGTCAATAAATAATAAATAAAGCATTTCCTTGACATGATGTTGTAGCATGTGACGGAGTATATAGGGTTTCCACAGTCATCACAGGAGAGAACCACTTACAACATGGGCATTCATTCTTTAATACAGCCCATTTCTCTGAGGTCCTGGGACCATTGACTGTACCACACTAATATCAAGGCCTCTGGTGCAGCAATAGGAAAGCCTTCCACTCTATCAATTGCCGAATGGTATGCAGTCCACAAGGTGTTATAAAATGTATGTGTGCACCACCCAGGCAGTTCAGATGATTCCTTCATCTGGCACACATGTGGCCAATACCTGCATTCCATATGTGGAGACTTTCCATAATGCCAGCTAATTGGTAGGTGCACACAAAGTCACCCACAGAGCCCTTGATATATTCCTATGAACACAGGAAGCAAGTCACTCATAATGGGATCCACTGTTGTGTGCTGCAGGCAGAGGCAGATCTAGAGTGGAATAAAGGGGTTTGCTACAACTGAAAGAAAAAAAAGGTTCTTTTCTTTGGTCTCCAACTTAATGTTGTAGTGGGGGGGGGGTTGGGGAATAGCCTAGGATGCCAGAAGAACTAGCTACACCACTGGTTGTAGGTGATACAGAATATGTCTTCCAGCTTGGTGTTTGACCCCCATCTACATCCTCCAGACTATGATGGATATAATACATAATAATACTACATGATAGCTGACATGGAATATCACTGAACATATGTTCTGACTTTAAAAAGGCTCACTTCCACTGCTTGGGGTATATCTTATGACACACTGCAGTATGCGCCAAAGACAGGTAGCAATATATTTGTTATCTATACTACATGGCACAATGTGTTGCTATAAATGTAGCTACAATGTACAGACATCATAGTTAATACCAGACAGATCTGTGGCAGCAGGAGGTGAGAAGCTGGAGGAACCATCTGCAGGTACCCCACAAATACAGAGACAAGCACACTGTCAAGAGGACAGCATTTGGACCACAACAATGTGCTCTATCATGGGCAGCACAGAAAAAAATCTGAAACATGCATTTATACACCAAGACTTTCCTTCAAAGTGCATTGATTGGCCATTGTTTGCATAAGATGCTTGCATACCCATACAGGCCAGAGGGGTTAGTAGGACACAGTCATCATCATTTTATCAGGCAGAATAGTGCACAGTGATAGGGGACAGCTTTATCAACTTTGCACCCCTGCACCACCTTACTAGAGTGTGCTAACCATAGCTTTCTCCCCGTAGACACTGAAAATAGTTACAAAGGCCCTTGACCGGTAGGTAAAGCCAGCCAAAAATGGAGACATCTACTTAGTATTATTGTTGAATACCAAATAGCACGTAACTCTTCCTGCTTCCAGTAGGAATCTATGATAGAATCTATGATACTACATAAAAACACTTAAAAAACAGACAATGACAAAAATGATGCAAAAATGTAAACATATAACCAAAGAGACAGTGTATAATTTGTAAACTTTATTGAACTGTATTACAAAATGTTACCACACAAGGTTATTTTTTGTTTTGCTTATGAGAAAGGAATCTGTAAGATGTCACTCCTCTTTAAATTATTGGTGCTAACTAGTATGTTGGTCATGTAATGTGGTTTTCTGTGTACTATAATTTAGCCAAAGCCATCAGACATTTCAGTGAGAGGATTGTTTAAGGTCATTGGCAGACTGAGGTCACCTGGACTACAGCTTAGACTAAGCACCTCATTGGTACTTTTGAGCTTTTTTTTTTTAAAGTTGCCTCAGGTTTCAACTTTCTGTTACCTAAGAAGTTAAGTTTGTGAATGTTTCTGCCATTTCACACTGAGCTAATCGAAGGAAGGACACTGAGCAAACTCGGATCTATAATATATAATATTAAGTATCCTGTTTCTTTGCTTATTTTTTCGAGTTATTTATAGCACTTTGTCTACTGTATATTTTTCTAGCTACTTTCACTGTGTGTGAGGTATTAACTGGAAATTGTCCACTTTTATTAAGCATCTGTTGGGTTGTTTGATTCTGATAACTTTTTTGCAGTTAAAAGCTTTCTCTAAAGGGTTCTTTAGCTGTTTAAAACTTTCATTTAAAGGCTCACTGCTGCTTTTCTGCTGTGAGAAACATTTCTGCAGTTTGTTTCCCATCCTCCCTCCCTATTGGTATACTTTTGTTATAGTTGGTAGCTTTGCAGTTGCCCGCCACTACTGTAAATTTGATCTGGGACCCTCCTCCCAGTCTAGTGTCATTACCTCATTCTACCTAATACAGGGAGAACATTTGAGAAGGCCAATCAGCTTAGTTTCTGCTCGTCCATTCTCTCTTTCCACTTAAAAAATAAATAAATAAATACATTCCTAAGCTTGTTTCCTGCCTTTCCTGTGGATAGTCCAGTCTGAATACAGATTTGCTGTGTCCAGGACTCTTTGTGGGCTTCTGAGCCCCCAAGTCTTTGTGTTGGAGGGAAGCCTTCTAGCTTAATTTTGTTTCTTAGAACTAGCCAGTTTTTTAGTTTCAGCACTCGTCTGTTTCTTTGAGCTCAGCACTTGTTCAGAACTTATTGTAAGCACTAAATAAGCTACAAATTACTACAGCACTCAACTTTCCTCACTGTCTAGAGGAAACCAGTTTCTAGTACTTAACAAATTAGCACCTATCCAGGCATGTCTAAGGGTCAGCTCCCAGTGTTTTCTCCTGTCTACCTGATGAATCTGGGCATCTTGGGGCAATGCAGCAATTGCCTCATGTACACAGACAACCCTCTCATCCTACCACCCAACACTACAACCTGTGAGAGATGCACTTATATAGCCAAACTGGAAGCAAAGCTCTCTTCACCTAAGACTGGACTAGACAGTCAAGAGGAGAAGGTAAGCACTTGCATCACACCACACTCAGCACATAGTCCCTCAAAACCTGCACCACCAAAACACACACATAGAAACACAAAAACACACACCTACATTCATGGAGGCTCTAAGTAAAAACCTGCCCAAGCAACAGGGACCTCCATAGCAGAAACACAAGCAACCTCCACCCCCCCCAACACAACCTAAATGACACATAGCCTACAAACTCAGTGTGTCACTCAACCACAGCCCATAAGGCATACCAACGTACCCAACACTCTAGTTATAGGTGACTCTATAGTCAAGCACACTGATGTTCCACTCACCAGGCTAAATATGGAGAAAGTTACTGTCAGCTGCCTGTCGGGTGCCAGGTTCCACTCAGGTCACTCCTCAACAAGTACAAATATGACTCTGTCATCGTCCATGTTGGTGTGAATGACCTGAGATGTACCTCCTTGGACTACATGAAAAGGGATATGGAGGAGCTGTCCGATCTTGTAGCCCAGGCAGGTATGACCCTAGTCCTGAGTAGCATCCTGCCATCACCCAGAATGATACCACAGTACAAGGACAAAATGATTGACTTCAACAATGGGCTAAGCTTCTGGTGTCATTCTAAGGGGATCCAGTATCAGTCTGCCTGGGATGACATGATCGACAAACCACGATGCTTTGTCAGAAATGGCCTGCACCTGTCTCCCATGGGATTCCAGATACTGGCTAAGACTCTAGTCACCCCTATAGTGCCTTTTCTAGGCAAGGCTCAAATGACAAATTCACCACCATAACGGGTACAAGCAAGAAGAATCTGAGGGTATTGCTACTCAATGCTAGAAGTCTAAACCTCAAAATGCACTCACTCAAGGCACTCCTTAAAATGGAGAACATTGACATCTGTGCAGTGACAGAGACCTGGTTCAAGGCTCCAGAGAGTACCCCTGCATTACCAGGCTATAATTCATACCACATCTTTCAGCCACCTAACCTGGTCCGAAACACTAAAGGTGAAGGTGTGTCCATATTCATTAAGGATATCCACACCTCCAGGCTAGTTGCTCAGCATAATGCATCCGAGATTATCAAAGTGCAACTAACTCTGGGCAAGACCACAATCCAAATTGTAGCTTGCTACAGATCCCCTACCCTGCCCCAGGATTCCCACTCCTCATTTCTTGATACACTGGAAAATATTAGGGTACAACCTAACACCCTAATAATGGGCGATTTCAGCTACCCCACCTTAATTGGGAAAATTACTCATGTACCAATTCTTGTGCTCAACCTTTTCTGGAATTCATAAATTCCACTGCCTTGGATCAACTTATTCACACCCCCACCAGGGGCAGCAATATCCTAGACCTGGTTATTACCAACATGGGCAACCGAGGCTCCACACCAGAGGTCAAGTCCTTGTTGGTCAGATCCAACCACAAGCTAATCACCCTAGACATCCACATCCCTCCCCCACCGCCCATTAGGAAAACCACAGTAAAAAATTTCTCCAAAGCCAACTTCACACTTCTTAAGACAAAAGTGGCAAACTTCATGACACCCATGCTGACAGAGAATAGAGATATGACTGCCGCATCCTACACAACTGCACTTTATAAGCACTTACACGAGTGCATATATCGTGCAATCCCTAACAAACCAAGATGCTATCCTCCAAAAAAAAGGAAGCCAATCTGGTGGTCCCCTGCCATAAACAAACTCTACAACAGAAGAAAGAAACTGTTGCAAAAAAGAGTAAAATCCCATAATTGGAGAAACACCCTGGTCAGCCTCAGTAAGAAGCTGAGATCCCTCATAAAATCCTCCAAAGCTAGTTACGAAAACAAAATCACCACTGACTATAAAGACAACCACAAAGCATTCTATAGCTATGTCAAGAATCTCAATGGCAAAACTCAGGTCTGCTCTGAGTTACAGTACAATGGCACTAAATATACAGAACCAACTGATATTGCCAACATCCTGGCACATAGATTCAGTGCTAACTTTACCCCCCTGTCATCCCCTACAGGGCCCATCTCTATACCAGAAGAATGCAAAGTTTCTGTAATCCTGGCTGCACAGGTAATATCACACTCTCCAAAGCCAAGAACACAGCATCCATGGGACCTGACAACATCTCAGGC
>NC_056734.1:870104384-870106884 GCF_019279795.1 Protopterus annectens
CACTTGAGTTTCACCTGAAAGATACACTTCTGACTAAAGTGTTTACTTGGTTAAGAAATAATAAAAATAAAATAAAAATAAACACTGGTGCAATGTGAGAAAGTGATCTAGATGAGACACTGTTTCATAACAGCGCATACCCACTTACAAGCAAACCTCCAATCAATTAGGTGTTAGTCATCCTGGTAGTGTCTCCTGCATGTGGAAACAAACCAAACACCCTTTCAGAGCCCTACCTTCTACTGGAAGAACATGTATACCCTAGTCTATACAAATGGCAGCTGACCTGTCAGTCAAAGCAAGTGTGCAAGAACAACAAGGGAAGAGCAATAGCCATCACACCGCTGTGCCACTGAGATAGTGCAGACTACATTACTTACACTTAGATTATACCATTATGTAAACAAATATTCTAGTGTGACATGAAAAGAAAACTATGTTGCCTGCTTACCACTAAGACATTTTCCACCATTTACACATGCACCCTATGAGACAAAAGTGCTTATCACACCTTCATCATATAAGATGATGTGATAAATGAAAATATTAACTCTTTTTAAGGACTCTTAAGTACTCCATCATTTCATAATGAAGTAAATGTGTAGGTCCAAGGACCATTTTCATTCATAACCTACACCAAAAATAAATAAATACAAAGTATAATGAATACAGCTATTAAATAGAGCAACAGTCTGCTTTCGTTACAAAATGCAGCATGCAGTGTTTACAAAAAACACACATTTATAATCCAAGAATACAAAGATGAAAAAAATTCCAGCTATTCTCTGTCTCATATCGCCTACCTAGAGGCGATCTCTGCTTGACTTACAAAGCCATGTCTGAACCTGCTCTGTTAGAAATGCTAAATCCCAATCCCTCTGCACCACACACTCTAGAGACCTCAATCTCATTACCACAATGAACAAAACATGCTGGAGGGACAGGTTCATAGCCCAGAGACTGCCCATGCTACAGAATAAACTTCCCATACATGTCAAGCAGAGCATCGCACTGGCCCTCTTCAAAAGTAATCTTGATGAGTGGATGGGAAATAGAAAATTCACCCCAGGGATCACTCCAGTGGCTTTACTCGACAGAGGCACTGGGAACTAAGGTCGGGTGGCATGATGCCAGGGTAATCCTATGGGCTAGGCTTGTAAAGGCTCCAGGGCCATTAGCCTAGTACACACCTTTGAACTTATGAACCTATGAGCTTATTTTAGTTATATCTAATTAACACTTTGATCTGTGAGGCCTTCCTTTCAAGATCTGAATATCTAAAAGTACGGCTGGTGGTAATCTGATTGGAAAGATGAAGCTTCTTCCAGGGTGATAGAAAAGAGCTAAGGTGACGCTAGGATATTAGTTATGCTGCATTTTCCAAACATATGAACTTAGTAATTTGGTTTAAGGCTGGTAGAAAAGGAAATGTGGAAACTGCTCTAAGCACACTGTCACTTCACCTGCTCAAAGAAGTAACCTTCGAAAGTAGTTCTAAATGAGTTATACACTGTGACGATATACACAATCCTACTTTTATTACTGACAGATATTTGCTGATAATGTTTTCAGCACATTTCTGCTCTTGTAAAAGTACCAGGCTTTCTAACACCTGAAGAAAGTTTCATTTTATTCTTATGGGCTGTACATAATAAAGAACATATGGTAAACTGCCAGTGCCTAAATGATTCTTGTAATATGCTTTAAGCTTATAGATGAGCTATGACTATATTTCTGTATGCTATTATATTTCATGTATTGGTCTAGAGCTAGTTGTTAGTGGCATTGTACTTAGTGGATAAGCCCACGGGCCAGCAGAAAAAAAAATGTCTGCTGAAACTAGCAAGCCATCTAAAGGAGATAATGACTTTGAACTTCCAGCAGTCTATAACATTTTTGCACAAGTACCAAAAAGGCATAAATCCTTCACATTTCACAGACTGATAGTTCCCCTAGTCAATCTTCATTTTCCAGATACAGAAGCACTTTAACATGGAACCCAAATACTTACATCCTACAAAAAAATGCATCAATATTTAGTTATTTTCCAGATCAGAATGCCAAACGTCATGCTCTGATCGTGGATAGCATGCTGTTCAAATCCATATTAAAATATGTTAAATAAAAATGTATTGAATATTGTGGCAAACTGCTATAATTCATCAGGGAAAGTCTGAGTTAAAAACTTTTTTTGAAACAGCATCTAAGGAGTTTCCTATTAAGTTATGATAAGGAAATAAACAAGATGCATAAAGCTTCACCATATATGCTGAGGAATGAATAAATCTATCACTTCTCTCCCAATCTAGTTGTTACATTAAAGCAAAAGAAACAAATTTTCCAAAACCTATCAAGGAAGGGAATGGAGTGAAGAAACAGTCATGTGTGACATCCTCAGGGCAACAGTGGGGAAGTGGATTGTACAAAAAAGGAGTAAATCAGATAATTTGCTGGATATAATTTTCTCTTATTTTATTGAAATAGATTGCTAGATAGACAG
>NC_056734.1:870111884-870116884 GCF_019279795.1 Protopterus annectens
TTCTTCAGCTGAAGAAAGCATTACTCTTCGGCTCAAAAGTGCATTACACAGACCTTTTGGCTTTCATTTCATTCAGCAGATGCCAACATAGCAAACATTCAGGCATGTCTTGCTTTGTTTTGGGAGCATTACTGTGCCATAATTCATCTATGAACCAAATAATCTGTGCTGCTCTTCAAAGCAAATACCAGAAAGTTGCCTCAAGGCAAAAGAACAAGGAAAAGTAAAATTCAGACCAATAAGAATGAAGTAGACTCTACAACAATGCCTTTGAAAAGAATGTTTACTACTTATTCCACTGCCTACACATTTAATTCCTAAGGAACAACATGCCTGTAATATCTTATGATGAAAGGTATCATGAAAATACAGGCCTACCTCTGTATAATTAACATGGGTTTAACCACTGTTTTTATTTTATATGTCCATTGAGTAAACCCAGCTGACACAAGTGTCCCTTTACAGTGACCCACAAGCATACTGTGATTAAGTGACTTTCTCATAGTCAAACAGTAGAAAAATGGAGACTGAAGGAATTAAACTATGGGTCATAGAAGCCAGCTCATTAACAGCTCATAATTTTAATTCTTTGCACCATCTGCCAGATACTATTACTTTTACCAATGGATCTTTTGGTGCACTCCACAAATAATGGGATGGCAGAAATATTCACATCCTTCTGTCTTTTTGGGGGGATACTGGGGTGTTATAGTGGAGCTATGAGCTTATAAAAACAATAATCACAAGAATATAGTAAATAGTGCTCACTGTCTTCTCACAACCATTTCCCAAACAACATATTTGGATATCTGGAATGGCTTTATTGCTAGTAGAAAATAAAGAAATTAAGTGCTGCCAACATGCATCAAAATCTATTGTGGGATTTAACGTTTGTTATTGTTCTGTGCAATGATTCTTAACAAGGTAAATTATGGTAGTGTTTTGTTTTCAAATGTTAAGCTAGTAGTTATATTGATTTTATCTGACAGTCTAATGCTTCTCTGATTGCCTTTGATTTTTCCATGCATTGTCATAGGATTTACTAATCCATTTGGATTAAGTCAGAATGAAGTCCTATTTTGTATCAGCTGTAAAAGCATAAATCCTAATCTGTATTAAAGTATACTCTACATATGTTTTGAGCACTGTGTCACAGAGATTCACACTCTAATGCCCTACAGGCAGGGGATAAGTATCTCAATACATACCCAATATAAATGTGAAAAAAATGCCATTTCTCAAAAAAATACTAAAGCAGGAAACAGAGTAATATGGACAGAATAATACAAGAATTGCTATAAAGAATGCTTGGAAGTATCTAAAGTAGGGACTGATGCATAATATCGTCACATGTTGCTCTGTACAGAAAGAATTAAAACAAAATTCAAAATGTACCTTTTTACCATCCAAAACCATTTTACATATATATATATATATATATATATATATATATATATATATATATATATATATATATATATATATATCTATATTTTTTATATAGATATATATAGATACACACATATAAAATCATCCTTACATAGTTTGGATGTTATATTTAAAAATGGTCCAGTAACATGCATTTTTTTAACATCTATTCTTTAAATACTATCTCCAGAATCTACTTTGGACATTTTATAATGAGTGTGGGCCCAAGTCAGCTCATACTGCAAAAGCTGTAATTTTTCACCAGTTCTATGGTTGCATAGTCAGTATATTTTAAAATATCCCTTTGTAGATATAAAAAAATCACATATAGTTTGAGGAGTCGAGTATAATACTGCACAACACATACTTCTCTTCCATAGTGCGTATCTAACTTAGCTTTTGCAGGAAAGTTACAATGGCTTCACCACCATACAAGAAGAGAGAATAAGCTGCTATACGCATTTTGTTAATCACAGGTCTATTACTTGATTACTGGGGGCTGATGAGCCTTACCTTCTTGCCTTGATAAATTAAAGGCTTGGTATGACTCTTTTTTGCTTCTCATTCCAGTATGTATAACTCTTAGTCATAGTTTAAAAATGAAAAATGTGAGTATAATGTTAATGAGCATAACTTCAGTGAACATCTGCTGTTGAATTAAAATGCAAAATGAAAGCACCTTTACCAAATGTTAAAGCTAAAATAGAAAACTTCTCTAGGAGGAAGCACAGATAATGCAAATGATAGGGTACAGTCTACAATATTCTTATGTAAGTAACATCAAATCCCAATGCACTGTGGAAATGGAATAGCTCTGTTACCATGACCTTGGGTAAGTACACAGAGCAATCACACATACCTGCACACATTCATACAAACATAAACAATGTGTTTCTGTAAAATTAAGCATTCATTCCCTTTTTTGACAACATAAGCTATTGCTTACTGCACAAGTGGTATGCCAAAGCTCCATACAATCCAGAAGCAAGAAAATAAATATGATCCAGTAAAATTCCCATTCCCAGCAATGGCATACTGCGTCCTATTTCTCATGCAAAGAAAGAAAGGATGACAGACTCATGCACTCTTCTTCCAATATGTGTTGATCCGTATGGAAAGATGATAAAATCAGCAAGCAAAGGTAAGTAGTATTACTGGACTTGAACTCATCCTCCAGTCTTGGTGAGTACCTTCACAAGGTTGACCCTGTTTTTAAAAAATCTAACCCAAGATGACACTGATATACAGACTGTATTTTATATAGCATATATCATGGACAGAAGTAGGTGAAAAATAAAAATGAATGGGTACACAAGTCCCAGGATACAATAGTGCCTGATCCTGGTAGGCGCACTGGTGCCAGGAATGGAAAAATGACAAAAAGACATGGGAACATTCCTACAATGGTGTTAGGCCTGGCTCAGGGGGAGGATGGCCCTCCTGTTGCAGAATCATTAAGACATGGAAGCATTCCTACAATGGAGTTAGGCCGGGCTCAGGGGGAGGATGGCCCTCCTGTTGCAGAATCGTTAAGACACGGAAACATTCCTACAATGGAGTTAGGCTGGGATCAGGGGGAGGATGGCCCTCCTGTTGCAGAATCATTAAGACACGGAAACATTCCTACAATGGAGTTAGGCCGGGCTCAGGGGGGGGATGGCCCTCCTGTTGCAGAATCCTTAAGAAACGGAAATATTCCTACAATGGAGTTAGGCCGGGCTCAGGGGGAGGATGGCCCTCCTGTTGCAGAATCGTTAAGACACGGAAACATTCCTACAATGGAGTTAGGCCGGGCTCAGGGGGAGGATGGCCCTCCTGTTGCAGAATTGTTAAGACACGGAAACATTCCTACAATGGAGTTAGGCCGGGCTCAGGGGGAGGATGGCCCTCCTGTTGCAGAATTGTTAAGACACGGAAACATTCCTACAATGGAGTTAGACCGGGCTCAGGGGGAGGATGGCCCTCCTGTTCTAGAAGAAAATAGTAGTCAGCAAAAAACACAAAAACTGGCAGGCCAAAGAAGAGAGCAATATTGGTGCAATATTTATGCAAATGAGAAAGCAAAACTAATGAGTACAAAAACAGCACCAAAGGTATTTGAAGAGAAATACAGGCAAAAGCATCCAAATATGGAACATTTTACAACACAAAAATAAGGACACAAAGGGGAAAAGTAGAAAAGAGGATTAGTAATGAGAAGTTAAAGAAATAGAAACTGAAGTTATGGATTACCTGTGAAGTGAAGGATTTAGTATAGAAAATCCATCTCTGGTAAAGTCATAGCATGACAGAACAGGGAGTCCCCAGATTAAGGAAAAACTGATGGAACAGTTTGAGGGATGGTGCTTAGGAGACCTGCCTTGAATACAGAGAATTCTACTGGCAGATTAGACTGGACACCACCCACAAACCTGGTATCAATGACTTTGTTTCTATTTATCTTGTCCTAAAATTGAGGGATACTAAACTTTAATGTAATAATATACATAATCCTGGGTTCTTTATATGCTGTTAAAACTTTTATGTATACAACTTTTATGTATATAACTCTGTGTTTTTTTTTTCCATTTTTTTTATAATTTTCATATTTTTTATGGTTGTAACTGCTTTTTAATCACTGTTATCAACTTTATGTGAGGTCAAGGATTTATTTATATCTCATGACTGAGTGGACTATAGATTTACAATGTTTTCTTATATTTCTGTGCTACAGGTTTAATAAAGTCAGATTACTTAGTGACGTTTTGGTATTTAAACAACAATGGGAGATAATTATATTGTTATAAAGAAGTCCGTTACATTTCTACCGGACTAAAGCACTTAACGTTTTGATTTTATTTGATTAAAGTTTCATGTAGTTTGCACACTGGTTGGGTCTTGTTCTATATTTTGTTGAATGTTTCTTCCAGTTCATGGTACAACTTGACATTTTGTTATTGTCATAAGCCTTCCGAGCCACACATATCTTTAATTAATTCTGTTATTAAAGGTAAATAATCAAACCAGTAACTGAAGTCCTGGACTAAGTTGATTTTTATAGCCTCATGAAGACATTTATAGCCATCTCTTTATGAGACTGCAGGATAGAGGGTTCCAAAGTGGAAAGCCTTGAAGCCAGCACACATAGTGATAGTTTAGTGATGAGAACTGATCATCTCAAGGCAATGGTATTCATTAAAATACCATTCCACAAGGCTCACCAACAAGCAGTTGAAACCTGGTAAAAAAACTACCCCAAAAGCCTAAAGAAGACAAAGATCCAGAAATGTCAGGCTTCTTCACAGACCTATTAAGATAGTATATCATTAGAACCAGTAATACCTGAATAATCTTAGACTAATTTGAGAGAGAAAAACTGAGTAAACTAATATGTGTTTTACCTGCAAGAGAGTTTATCCAAGACAATGACCTTGCCACAAGGATCAGTTATTATAACTGACAAGGCAGAAGGGCAGGCATTCTATACTGTCATCTTTTAAGTGCTGCACTTTGCAGCAGATAGTCATTAAGGGCAAGGTTGAAAGCCTCCATTTTAAATAGGAGTACTAATTTGTTATGTGCTTGTCCCATCG
>NC_056734.1:870124384-870209384 GCF_019279795.1 Protopterus annectens
TAGGAGCAGGTTTAGGGTTAGTGCATATTAGTAAGGTGGTGCAGGGGGGACAAAATGTGTCTGAAAGTTAGTGGTAGGTTTCACGTAACTTCAGTGTAACAAGTTCCAATGAATTTACTTTTCAGTGACTGTAGTTGCAATGAAAACTTTTCAGTCAACTGTTATTCAATGAAATATATATTTAATGACTCAAAACAAAAAAAAGAAAAAAAATATATATATATATATATATATATATATATATATATATATATATATATTTATTTTGTGTGTGTGTGTGTGTGTATGTGAGAATGTGTATGTATAGAAGTATTAGAAAAGATCTAAACAGCATACGATCAACAGTAAAAATTTCAGCAGAAAATATCTAAACTCAAAAACATTTAAACAAAAATATTGACAAAATCAGAGTTATTGTATGGAAGAGTTTATGCCCTTTGCTCACTGTTCCATGACCTCAGAACTGGTATATATAATTAGTGCAACAAACAAAACAAGTAAGGGACAAATAAAAGCCATATAAACATTGCTGAAAGCAGTACCAAACAAAAAAAAATGGCCACCATGGCAAAAAAAAAAAAAAAAAGAAATTGCCTGAATATCCCTGTGCTCTGACTGTGTTTCTCAAACATTTTGGAAATATAGAGTATATTTTAGAGCATTTATTATAACTGTATTTGCCTTAATATTGCTACAACTCAAGTGCTCTAGGTTGCACTGCATCTGAATTGTTTGTGTGTTTTAGCTGCTTTTCTGTATATATAGACTTCTCTATATGTAGACTAGTTACTTATTCTGCTGTATTACTGCCTCTTAAATCATTTTTCAGTTGTGCACTTGCCTTGCTTCATTTAAAAAGTTTTATATTGCTAATTTTGTAGAGTTTTAATTGCATTTACTGTTTAGGACTACACACTCAAGTGTGTTAGCCATTTCTGTGTTTATTTACTGTATTATTGCATTGTTTTGCCTGTTTTAACAAAAAAAAAAAATACTATATTGTTTGCACATTTCCCACCTTTTGTAACCAGTTCAGATCCCAGGCTTTGCTTGTCTCAGGATTTTATTTTCTGTATTCAGAGCTATCCAAATGTTGCTGTGGTAGAGGGAAGTCCTACTGCTTACCAGTGGGAGTGGTGAGCATTGTACTGCCTATCTAACCCTAGAGGAGTGGTTTCCAGCTCTGACATTGTAATTTTATTAGCCTTTTTGGGCTGATTTCTATCCCTTTCAACTTTCTGGCTTAAAAAGACATGTGTTTGCACATTCTTCGCATCGTGCAGCACCGCGAGGCTACAGTTAAACTATTGCAGGTGCCAGAAAGTCTGCTCTTCAAATTTTCCCTTAGAACTAGCTGGTCTCTCAGTAGTAGCACTAAAATCTGAACCCCTGTGACTAGCACTTGCTCTAGAACCTGCTGCAAAGCACTTGGAAGCCTGAAACTGATACAAGCACTCAACTTTCCTTGTCAATAAGGAGAAATTAATTGTGGGCACTAAACAGCCTATAATTGCAAAGTACCTTGCAAAGGTAAGGGAAAACAGCTCTTACACTTTACACAAAAAGCATCTAAACAGGCATGTCCAAAGGTCAGCTTCCGGTGATTTCCCCCTGTCCACCTGGTGAATCTGGGCATACTGGGGCAATGCGGCAACTGCCTCATGTACACAGACAACCCTCTCCTCCTACCACCCCTCTCCTCCTACCATCCAACACTACAACCTGCGAGAGATGCACTTACATAGCCAAACTGGAAGCAAAGCTCTATCCAGCCAAGACTGTGCTAGACAGTCAAGAGGAGAAGGTTAACACCTGCACTATAGCTCAAACAACTCATAGCCCTTCAAAACCCACACCATCAACACCCACACATAGGAACACTAAGCCCACATATGCAGAGGCCCTTAACATTAACCTGCCCAAGCAACAAGGACCTCAGAAGCTGAAACGCAAACAAACACCAGTCACAACCAAAGTGACACATAGCTCACAACACCAGTGTGCCTCCCAACAACAGCCCTGAAGGCAAGACAATGTACCCAACACTTTAGTCATAGGTGATTCTATAGTCAGGCAAACTGATGTCCCACTCACCATGCAGAACAAGGAGAAAATTACAGTCAGCTGCCTGTCGGGTGCCAGGATCTGCCACATAACACATGCACTCAAGTCACTCCACAACAAGTGCAAATATGACTCTGTCATTGTCCATGCTGGAGTGAATGACTTGAGACGTACCTCCCTGGACTACATGAAAAGTGACATGGAAGAGCTCTCGGATCATGTGGCCCAGGCAGGTATGACCCTAGCCCTGAGTAGCATCCTGCCTTCACCCAGAATGATACTGCAGTTGTAAGTTGTTTGTCTTTTGGCTTTTCCCGGTTATGGGGTCACCACAGCAGAACTCAGGTCCGCTAATGATTGTCAGTTGGTTTTTATGGTATCGAGTTGCCAGCCTGATGACCAACCTTCAATGAAGGCACGGCCATTCAACACATGTCTTTCAAATGCCCAGTCGACCACAGGGAGGACATGCAGACTCCACACAGAAGGCAATCCCAACCCAAGCCAAGAATCGAACGGGAGAACCTTTTGCTGTGAGGCAACAACACTACCGCTGCACCACCATGGAAGTCCAGAATGTTACCACAGTATAAGGACAAAATGATTGACTTCAACAATTGGCTAAGCTTCTGGTGTCATTCAAAGGGGATCCAGTGTATGTCTGCCTGGGAAGACATGATCGACAAACCACAATGCTTTGTCAGAGATGGTCTGCACCTGTCACCCCTGGGATTCAGGTTACTAGCTAAAGCTCTTGCTACCCCTATAGTGCCTTTTTTAGGGAAGGTTCAAAGGACAAAACCATCACCATAACAGATACAAGCATGCAAAATCTGAAGTTAATGCTATTCAATGCTAGAAGTCTAAACCTCAGAATGCACTCTCTCGAGACACTCCTAAAAATGGAGAACATAGATATCTGTGCAGTAACTGAGACCTAGCTCAAGGCTCCAGAGAGCACCCCTGCAATGCCAGGCTACAATTCTTACCACACTTTTCGGCCACAAAACCAAGACCGAAACACTAAAGGTGGAGGAGTGTCCTTATTCACCAAGGATATTCACACCTCCAGGGTAGTTGACCAACACAATGCATCTGAAATTCTCCAGGTGCAACTAACACTAGGTAAGACTGCAATCCAAATTGTAGCTTGCTACAGATCCCCCACCATGCCCCAAGATTCTCACTACATCTTTCTAAACATACTGGAAAATATTAAGATACAACCAAACACCCTAATACTGGGTGATTTCAACTACCCTGCCATTAACTGGGAAAACTACTCAGGTACCAACTCCTTTTCCCAACGGTTCTTGGAATTCATAAATTCCAATGCCCTGGATCAACTAATCCATTGTCCACACCAGGGGCTCCAATATCCTAGACCTGATCATTACCAGCATGGGAGATAGATGCTCTACACCACTGGTCACCCCCTCATTGGTCAGACCTGACCATAAGCAAATCACCCTTGACATCCACATCCCACCCCCACCCCGTAGTAAGGAAACCTCCTTAAAAAACTTCTCCAAAGCCAACGTCATGCTACTGAAGTCAGAAGTGACAAATTTCATGACACCCATGCAGATGGGAACTGAAAGTTCGACTGCAGAATCCTACACTAAGGCACTGTATGAGCACATTCACTTGTGCATGAATCGTTCCATCCCAAGTAGAACCAAGATGCTCTCCTCCAAAAATAAGGAAGCCAATCTGGTGGTCCCCTGCTATAAACAAACTATACAACAGAAGGAAGAAACTGTTACAGAAAAGAGGAAAATTCCAGAATGCAAAAAACTCCCTCACCAGCCTCAGTAAGAAGCTGAGATCCCTCATAAAATACTCAAAAGCTAGTTCCAAAAATAAAATTGCCAAAGATTCCAAAGACAACCACAAGGCATTCTATAGTTATGTCAAGAATCTAAATGGCAATGCTCAGATCAGCTCTGACCTTCAACAGAATGGCATTAAATATACTGATCCCAAGGATATTGCCAATATCCTGACAGATCGATTTAGTGCCAACTTCACCATCCTCTCACCCCCTAAAGGGCCCATCTCAATACCAAAATATTGCCAAATTCCGGTAATCACAGCCACTCAGGTAGAAACCACACTCTCCAAAGCTAAGAATACAGCATCCATGGGACCAGATGACATTCCTGGTTGTGTACTACATGAACTACACAATGAACTGGTACCTCACCTAAGTATCATGCTTAATCATAGCCTCACCTCAGGCTTCGTGCCCACTGAGTGGCACACAGCTACAGTTATCCCACTCCACAAGGGGTGATCCACCTTGGATCCCGGGAACTACCATTCCATCAGTCTGACGAGCTTGATCTGCAAAGGCATGGAACGCATTATCATGGAACTTATAAACAAAGACATTGGCAACCTTCAAATACTGGACTCCACCCAGTCTGGGTTTGTGATCTTGTCTCCTGAACCTGATTCACTTCTTTGAATCAGTCTCCAGAGCTGTGGACGAGGGTAAGGTGGTCCAAACAGCCTATCTGGACCTTGCCAAGACCAACACCATCACCCACTCTGAAATCATAGATAAACTTACTAAGCTGGGCATAAATCCCTACCTTACTTGATGGGTTGCCAACTGGCTTACTGACAGAACCCAGACTGTAAAAGTAGCCAACTCCAAATACCAAATGGGGCATTATACTCTATAATGGGACAAATGAGGGATGAGTACAGTGGGAACTCCAAATTCAGCTCCAGACAAGTGACAAGTGGAGTACCTCAGGGTTCAGTTCTGGGACCACTCTTGTTTGGCATCTACTTCTCTGAAGTACAGGCCAACACTAAGGGACTCTGGCTAACAAAGTTTGCAAATGACTGCAAACTGGGAGCCATTATTGAATCCCCAAATGATGTGGATATTCTACAAAAGGGCCTTACAAAAACAGATGCCTGGTGCCAGAGCCATGGGCTCAAGCTTAATGCCAAGAAATGTATAGTTATCCCATTTGGAAAAAAAACATGTACCCATGAGAGACTTAGGAACACAGGTGGACAGTGATCTCACTTTCGATAACCACATCGCCCCAACAGTCAGGAAATCCTTCTATGTGGCACACCTCATCACTAAGGGCTTTTCATCCAGAAAAAAGGAGGTCATTGCCCCACTGTACTCATCCCTCATTTGTCCCATTATAGAGTATAATGCCCCATTTGGTATGTACCTCAAAAGACATCTGCAACAGCTGGAAAGGCCACAGAAATACCCCACTAAAAGAATCACAGGCCTAAAGCAGATGCTATATGCTGACCATCTAAAAAACTCCAGCAATACTCTGTGGCATATCGTCTACTCAGAGGCGATCTGTGCTTAACATACAAGGCCATGTCAAACCCTGAGCTGTTGGACATGCTCCACTTAAAGAAATCCCAATCCCTCAGAGCCACATGCTCCAGGGATCTAAACCTTGTCATCACAATGAACAAAACATGCTGGAGGGATAGGTTCCTGACCCAGAGACTCCCCATACCCTAGAATAGACTGTCCATACATGTCAAGCAGAACGCCTCCTTGGCCCTCTTCAAAAGGAACCTTGATGATTGGATGGGAGATAGGAAATTCACCCCGGGGATCATGTCAGTCACCCTGCTAGACAGGGGTCCAGAGAAGTAAATATTGTGGGAAGAAATATCCAGGGAATTGTTATGGCTAGGCTTGTATAGGCCCTAGGGCCGATAGCCTAGTACCAACCTATGAACCTAAGGAATAAAAACTTTAATATCTAAAATCACAGGAAAAAATAAGTGCTTTCACATATCAAATGCTTCATCAGATTCATTATTAAAATCAACATGACCTCTTTATATACAACAAACAGAAACAATTAAGACCTCAGTTTCCTGCCCTTCAATATAGGCTTTAAAGGCAAACACCCATTTAAACCAGGATGTTTGTCAGCCTGCAATAGTACTATTGATTTGGTTCCTCCTGCCATCTCTGTCACATTAATTAAATCCCCACCCCTCTTACTCAATTTTATAATTTGTAACACTTTTAATGAAAATGTATGCCCCTATTTTCTTTTATATGTTTAGCAAAAGCATTAAGATTCAAAACTTTTATGTCATAAAGGTGTCTCATTATTCTATCCTTTAACATTTTGTTCATATTTCCTACATAAAAGCCTGCATTTGCAGTTGTTTTCCACCTTTCCTATAACTTGTCTAGCCGAGATACAGATATGCTGTATCCACGACAGTTTGTAAGCTTCTGAGCTCCCCAAGCCTTTCTGTGTTGGAGGGAAGCCTTCAAGCTTGTCAGTGGGAGTAGTAATCACTAGGAAGATATATATACCACAAGAGGAGTGGTTTCTGGCCCAGAATTTGTAGTTTATTGGCCGATTGGGCAGTTTTTCCATCAGTTTCAATTTTCTGGTTTAAAAGCCCGAGTTTGCACTTGTTTCCCACCTTTCCTGTAACTAGTTTAGTCCAGATACAGATTTGCTGTATCCAAGACTGTTATTAAGCTTCTGAGAGGTGCCAAAGTCTGCTCTTCAGTTTTTCCCTTAGATCTGCTAGTTTTCTCCTCTCCTACACTTTTACTAGCTTATTGGTCTAGCACTTTACCACACCAGTCTTCTTGTAGCAATTATTGTAGCACACAAAAGTGCTACCAGCAATAAACATTCTACAAGGAAACAGCTCCAGTACTTATTATTAATGCTCAACCCTCTAGGCATGTCTAAAGGTCAGTCTCCTGTGCTTTCTCCTATTAACTTGGTGAACTTGGGCATCCTGAGGCAATGTAGCAACTGTCTCATGTACACCAACAACCCTCTCCTCTTACCTCCTAACACTCAGACTTGCGAGAGATGCACTTATATATCCAACTTGGAAGCCACGCACTCTCCAGCCAAGACCGGAATAGCTGGTCAAGAGGAGAAGTTCAACACTTGCACCACACCACATGGAACATGTAGCCCTTCAGAACACACACACCAGCACTGCCTTCACAAAAAACACAAACCACACACCCACCTTCATGGAGGCTCTCAAAAATCTACCCAAACAGCAGAGACCTCCAAGGCAGAAATGCACTTGACCACCACAACACAACACTAATTACAAGACACATAACTCTCTTAAACAGTGCACCACTCAACCAAAGCCCCTAAAGCAAAACAGCAAGCCCAGCACACTAGTCATAGGTGACTCGATAGTGAGGCACACTGATGTCCCACTCACTAGGATGAATAAGGAGAAAGTAACAGTCAGCTGCCTGTCAGGTGCCAGAATCTGCCACTAATAATGCACACACTCAGGTCCCTCAACAACAGATACAAATATGACTCTCATTGTACATGTGGATGTGAATGACCTGAGACATACCTCCCTGGACTATATGAAAAGAGACATGGAAGAACTCTCGGATTATGTAGCCCAGGCTGGTATGACCCTAGCCCTGAGCAATATCCTACCATCATCCAGAATGATAACATAGTACAAGCAGAAAATGACTGATTTCAACAACTGGCTAAGTTTCTGGTGTCATTCTAAGGGGATCTAGTATCTGTCTGCCTGGGATGACATGACTGAGACACCTCAATGCTTTGCCAGAGATGGCCTGCATCTGTCATCCCTGGGCTTCCAGACACTGTCCAAGGCTCTTGCCACCCCTATAGTGCCTTTTTAGGTGATGTTCCAAAGAACAAATTACCACCATAACAGCTACAAATAAATGCAATCTGAGGGTCATGCTGCTCAACACTAGAAGTCTAAGTCTCAAAATGCACTTGTTCGAAGCACTCCTTAAAATGGAGAACATCAACATTTGTGCTGTAACAGAGACCTGGTTCAAGGCAGCAGAAAGCACCCCTGCACTACCAGGCTATAACTCATTCTACACCTTTTGGCCCCAGAACTTAGACTGAAGCTCTAAAGGTAGTGGTGTTTCATATTCATAAAGGTTGAATGCACCTCCAGACTAGTAGACCAACATAATGCATCAGAGATACTTCAAGTGCAGCTAACACTGGATAAGACAGTGATTCAGGTCTTAGCCTGTTATAGGTCCCCTACCATGTCCCAAGACTCACACTCCACATTCCTATTCTCCCTGGAGAATATTAGGGTCCAACCTAACACTCTCATACTGGGCGACTTAAACTACCCCTCCATTAACTGGGAAAACTACTCATGTACCAATACACTTGCCCAACATTTCCTGGAATTCATTAATTCCAATGCCCTGGACCAGCTCATTTTTACCCCGATTAGAGGTAGCAACATCATTGACCTGGTCATTATTAACATGGGTGACCATTGCTCTACACCAGTAGTCAACGTCTCCCTGGTTAGATCTGACCACAAACTAATCACTTTGGAAATCAACATCCCTCCCACCCCCCACAAAGGTAACCACCATGAAAAACTTCTCCAAACCTAACTTTGGACTCCTAAAACAGTGGTGGCTAACTTCATGGTACCCGTACAAATGGAGAATAGTTGCATGACCGCCAAATCATACACCAGTGCACTGTACGAACATGTACACAAATGCATGGATCTCGCCATACCGAATAGAACCAAGGCGCTCTCCTCCAAAAAAAGGAAGCCAATCTGGTGTTCCCCTTGTCATAAACAAACTCTACAACAGAAGGACGAAACTGATGCAGAATAAGATGAAGTCCCAAGACTGGAAAAACTCCCTTATCAGCCTCAACAAAAGTTGAGATCCCTCATCAAAACCTCTATAGCGAGCTATGAAAACAAAATTGGAGCAGATAGTAAAGACAACCACGTGGCCTTCTATCGTTATGTAAAGAATCTCCACGACAATACCCAGATTTGCTTTGAGCTACTGCACAATGGTACCTCCTATACCAAGCCAACAGTTATTGCCAATATACCGTCTGACAGATTTGGTGCCAGCTTTACCCCTCTCTCTCCCCTAAAGGACCAATCACAATAGCAGTAGATTTCCAGGCACCCAGTATTACTGCTGCACAGGTTAGAACAGCACTGTCCAAGGCCAGTAATACAGCTTCTATGGGACCTCACAATATCCCTGGCTGTGTTCTACATGAACTAGAGAGTGAACTGGCATCTCACTTGTGTGCTCTATTCAATCACAGCCTCACCTCAGGCTTTGTCCCTACCAAATTGTGCATTGCTACAGTCATCCCTCTCCACAAAGGAGGAGCGACTACAGACCCTGGGAAATATCACCCCATTAGCCTGATAAGTCTGATATGCAAAGGTGTGTGTGTGTGTGTGTGTGTGTGTGTGTGTGTGTGTGTGTGTGTGTGTGTGTGTGTGTGTGTGTGTGTGTGTGTGCGTGTGTGTGTGTATGTGTGTGTGTGTGTATGCGGTCTGGGAGCATAATCACATTTATTAAGGAACCCAATATCTGTATTCATTATAAAAAAGAGAGAGGAAAGTTGAAGCAATATATGTATGTAGACAAGAATGTGTTGTAACATGGAGAAATTCAAAATCTTTTGTTTACTATATCTTGTATCATTGGTACCTAATTTGTCACATGATGTTATAATTAGCCAATACTGCTCTCATTTTGAGGAACTATGAAAATTATGATGGGAAGCAGCTCAGTTTTATACTCTTTAGCATGAATATACCCCAGTAAATAAATGAGAGTCGAAATGGCATCCTTGCAAATTGTTAACTATACATATTGTTAAAGAGAAAGGAATAATTGTAGAAATTTGAAAAGGATCAAGCATCTAATCTGACTTTGGCTGGAAGTGATGGAAGAACCTGATTCTTATGGGAGAACTTCACTTACTATATTAATGTAATAATTCAATGTAGAAACTGATAGGAAAGAACCCACAGTGCATGACATGGACAATGGCAGAATATTCCAGACATTAAGGTAATGGCAGATGTCTGTGTGGAGACAGAGAGGGAGAGGCCAAAATAAATAAGTTCAGAAACAGAAGAAATTGAGCCTGAATCAAGGGATAGATTTCCATCTGTAATGTCAAAACAGAGGGCTAGTCAAGAACAGGACTCATAGCAAGATGTACACAAAGGGACATGTCATTGAGAAATAACTACAAGAATTGACAAATTAAAGGCAGAAAAAATGTACTGGCATAGTTGCCTTTTGTAAAGGAAAGAACAGAAGAAAAAAAACACTTATATTTGTATTTATGGGTGAAGTGGATATGCTTTCTGCTTCATGTTGGTGTCTTAACAAAAGTACTGCTAAGTTTGCATATTTGTTGTAAGCTATGACAATTTAAAAAAAACACAGTGGGAGAGCAGTACATTAAACATGGCTAGAGAAACTATAGCAAGAACAGATTGATAAACAGATGAGCAGGTTGCTTTTATCCCTTACCCATATTTTGGGTTGAAAAATAACTTGCTATTCATGATGAACAATGACAAAGAAAAATACTGCACCGATTGTTGGTACTAGCACCTTTTAGAACACTTGCAATAAAAATGGTTACATAGCAATGTTTTTGGATGACACTTATGGATATACAAACAAAAGCCACAGTTTTTGTTTAATTTTATTGGGCTGGTGTAAAGAAAGAAACTGAAAATGTCTGTGCAGCTTGTCCAACATGTCAAGAAATTGCACTGCATCCTGGGTTCAGATGTTCACTTATACCTTTACCTGTTACTTAAGTCCCATTTGAGAAGATAGCCATGGATCATGCAGGCCTATGGGTAAAAATCTGGTAATGGCTACCAATTATTTCTGGTGATTTCTGACTATGCCTCAAAGTCCTCTAAAGCAACATCCCTGCAAAAAGCCAATGCTAACTCAATTGCCAAAGCATTAATGTTACATATCTCTAGGGTAGGGATTTCCAGGAAAATACTCATGGATCAGCTTTAGGTGATTTGGTCACATTGACCAATGCTGATGTGACACTCTAGCTCAACTCCAACTCAAGTATAAGTGGAAAAAAAGGGAGGAGGATGACTCCTGGATCAGTGAATCCCATTTAAGCCTGTTGTAATGTACAAGCTTAGCTAGTGATTAAAGTAAACCACTTAAGAACATCTCTGTACCACACTCAAATTTAAGGGTTAATGGAGCAGGTAAGTAACATTCTGAAGGCTTTTCCAAAGAACATGACAGAACAGGATGGGAAAAAAATGAAAACAGTTACTTTCTTACATCCTCTTTGCTATAAGAAAGTTGCCTTAACTTTCTTTACCCAGTTTGAATTAATGTATGGAAGACATACTAATAGCTTGCTATAGACAGCAAAGGAAACTTGGGAGGAAAAATAGAAGTGTGATGGCAAACTTTAAAAAGTTGCAAAATAAGTTAAAATCTTTATGTCAATACTAAGGAACATATAAGGGTACAAGAGATGTAACAGAGGACAGGTAATAAAAATGTCAGACTCAAAGAATTTAAAATGGGACAAATACAATTTCCTAGAATTTCAAGGACCACTGAGGTTGTACTGAAAATGAATGAAATACATTACAGAATAAAATAAACTGGAATGAGAAAACCCAAGCAGCTACATCACATTAATGTGTTTAAATTGTGGAAGGAAGCTGAAGCTTCTTTAGTCAGTTTGAAATCTGACATAGATGGCAACCGTATGGCATCAGGAAATTCTTTCCCTGCTCTTCCAATATTCAGAGGCACAAAAGCAAAAAGTAAAAAATATTTTATTGAGAAATAAAGAGGGTTTTTCTGAGCTTCCAGGAACAGCAGGATTAATACAGTATCATAATGAAACTATGTCAGGGATGAAAGTAAACCTAAAAACATATAAGATGCTGTACCAGAAGACAAAGTAAACCTAAAACCATATAAGATGTTGTGCAATGGGAGAAGGTAAACTTAGCACCATATAGGATACAGTACCATGGGAGAATCTTAACCTAAGACCATATAGGATGTTGTGCCAGAGCAGATGGTAAACCCAAAACTATATAGGATGTTGTACAAGGGTAGAAGGTAAACCTAAAACCATGTAGGATGCCAAGAAAGGAGAGAAGGTAGACCTAAAAGCATATCAGATGCTGTACTGGGAAGAATGTCAACCTAAAATCATATAGGATTTGCCAGAAAAAAACATTAAACCCAAAACCATATAGGCTACTATGCCAGAGGATAAGATAAACCTAAAATCTTATAGGGTGCTGTGAGAGGAGAAAAGTTACATCTAAAATGATATAGGATGCTGTGCCAGGAGAGAAGGTAAGCAAAACCATAAAGGATGTCCCAGGGTGGAAGGTAAACCTAAAATCATACAGGATGCTGTACCTGAGGAGAAGGAAACCTAAAACCATACAGGATGCTGTACCATGGAAGAAGGTAAACCTAAAGTCATATAGGATGCTATGCCAGGGGAGAAGGTAAACCTAAAACCATATAGAATATGCCAGGGGAGAAGGTAAACCCTAAATTCATATAGATTGCTGTGCCAGGGGAGAAGGTAAACCTAAAACCATATAGGATATGCCAGGAGAGAAGGTAAACACTAAAACCATATAGGATGCTGTGCCAGGGGAGAAGGTAAACCTAAAAACAGAGGATGCTATGCTAGGGGAGAAGGTAAACCCTAAATCATATAGAATAAAAGGCCAGAAAGAAAGCCAGTGTACAAATAAGTGAATAAAACAGTTTAAATTAGGAGTTATTGAGGAGTACTAAATGAATGAAACAGTATGACTATGTTGGATTCTAAGCTAGATGCCTCCATAATATTTTGTAGTGAGTTCCAAAAACAGAATGTTATATCCAAATCTGTCACTCATCCAATTTTCAAACTGAATATGCTCAAAGAAAGACAGGAAATGAAAGATTTTTGATCACCTTGAAGTTGGCTAAGGGATACTGGTAGATTCCTCCTACCCCTGGAGTCAAAGAGAAGATAGCATTCTCTATCTCCTAATGTCTTTTTCATTGTACCGTCATACCTTTTGGACTTCACAGAGCTCCTACCATGTTTCAAATGTTCATGGATTAAGTTCTGAGACCTTACACCACTACTCAGCATCATACCTTGACAACAGAGTGATTTACTCAGGAAATTGGGAGTTACCTTTATCCAAAATGCAAGGTATATTTGACTATATAAGACAGGCATGACTTAACAGTTAACTCTGCCAAAGCAACCTTTGTATGACAAAAGAGATATTTTGGATATGCAACTTGGAGAGGGATAAAAACACCTAAAATGAGCAAAATGGAGCCATCAAAAATGTCTGTACTATGTACCAAATAACAGGTGAAAGCATTCATACGTCTAGTAGGTTACTACAGAAAATTCATCCCCGACATTCTTTCCATAGCCTGTCCTCACAGACCATATAAATGGTAAGGCACCTATGCAGATTAGGTGGCCCATAGAGGAAGATGAGGCTTTTAAGCAACTGATAGCTGTCTCATCTTCAGAGCCAGTCTTGGTTGCCCCTAAATTTACTAAACGTTTTGTTTTCACACCAATCCATCCAAAGTTGTGTTCAGTGCTATCTTATTACTTGAAGTAGGGAATGGGGAATACTCTATTCGTATCTGCTATCTAAATAGGAAAACAAGTTAAGTCTGACACAAGGTATGCTGCTGTAGAATTAGAATGTCTCTCTAATAAATAGGCACTAACATGTATAGTATTATTTGTTGGGATGTAACTTTAGTTTGGTAACTGACCATACACTACCACAGTGCTTGTGCAAGCAATGAAAGGGACATACTCAGTTGTGCAATTTGGCTTTTTCACTATTGCCTTTTAATTTCACTGTAAGGCATAGCATTGGAAACAGTCACAAGAAAGTAAAGGGACTATCCCAGTCCCATAATTAATCCTGGGCAGAAACAAACTATGTGTTACTATGCTGGAGGGTCATTGTAATATAGTAGCTTTTTTACTGTATCAGAAATATCAATAATTGCATTAGAAAAAACAATATATATATATATTATATACATAAAAAATTAGTTATTTATTAGTTAGTTATTTACATTTGTTGACTGTGAAAGTCCGACTGAATCAAAAACTCATTTTCAGGGGAGGCCCAGGGAGAAAAGCTCCATATGAAGTACTGACATTTTGACAATTTTCAGTTTTGTGTACACATTACATTCTATTACAGAAAATACAGTTTAAATTTACTACTCTACTACATACAGTTATAGACATAACACAGCTTAATTAGTAAACAGAATAACAGTTTATGGTCAGGTCTGTCTAGGAAATGAGGTGGAAATGTTATTTGTAAGAAGGCGAATTAAGTCATTATAGGTATAATTTGAGTTAGTGTTACAGGATTTAGAGGTGTGAAAGG
The DNA here is from genome assembly GCF_019279795.1 of Protopterus annectens. Classification (NCBI taxonomy): domain Eukaryota; kingdom Metazoa; phylum Chordata; order Ceratodontiformes; family Protopteridae; genus Protopterus; species Protopterus annectens. Next base: position 870,138,722 of record NC_056734.1, read on the forward strand.
TTTTAAGTATAGGATTACTAAGACAGAGGGAGTGTGATGGTTAAGGATAGTAACATCAAGAGAGAAAAGGTAAGATGATAGGTATATGAGTATTGATATACATAGTTTGAGATGCAGAACTCGGAAGAGAGGAGAAATAAGAAGATACTGGGTCGTGAGTTAGGGTAAGAAGTGGGAGATACTAGGTCATGGATTGGGGGAGAGAGTGTGATATATATACATATATAATATATACATATATATATATATATATATATATATATATATATATATATATATATATATATATATATATATATTATATATATATATATATATGTATATATATATATATATATATATGCATATATATATAAATATATATATATATATATATATATATATATATATATATACAGATAGCTAGATATATAATTATGTATATATACTTATATACAATAGTAAGAACCTTGCAGCTGCAAGTATACCAGTATAATATAAGAAATGCTTTGCACAAATGGCTCAGTATATCTGTATTGCCTGAGAAATGGTAAAAGAATGGCTGGAAACCCCATCTGAATCTTGAATGATTTCAGTGGTGAAAACAGAGACTTTGTGGACCATGACCAGAGAGTGTTGTAAAAGTACAAGAAGAATCACTAGAGTTCTTGTGTATTTTCTTGACAAGTACAAATAACATATATATTTATATACCTGAGGATTGTATGGCAGCTTGGCTTAACCTACAACACCAAATCTGTGCACTGCAAATAGTTGTGTTCCAGTGCAAAACTTTAAAATGGGACTCGTCAACATTGCTATAGACTGTAAGTTGACCGCAGATGCATAAAGAAAAGTGTGCTTAACTTTCTAGCTATTACATCCTATACATTAGCAGAACTTCATCAGAGTGAAGAACTACCATGACTCCCCTGAATATAAAGGCAAGCAGCAACCAATCACATACCAAGCATTTGAATATCATTGATGGCATCACGTACCATGATATATAAAACAACAGTTAAAAGCATGACTAAATAAATGAATAATTCTACAAATAATAAAGCAAATTATAGTAATAAGTAATAACAAGAATAAAAATAATTACTTGCTGACAATAATTTAAAAATGTTATGTTTCACAGTATTAGTCCTCAATGTCAGTATACTAGTTAAAGACAAAGGTGGGAATTTAATAAACTCTGTGTAGGAATAGTGGGAAGCCTACACGGAGTGTACTATGGCCGTGTCTGCAGCTCCCCGTCGGCAGCACTTGCATATTAATGAAGGCACATTACTGAGAAAGAGAGACATGTAACACAGTTACAGAATCAGTGTAGGTTATGTGTAACAGTGCCTGGAGATGAATAACAAACCCCCTTTACTGTTAAAGTGCTGGAGGGCACATGAAATATAAAAGTAAATGTTATTTCCTTTGTATTTATTTATTTAATTTTTTGGGGTTTGTGCAGTGCAGCGCTTAGCAATGGACACGTGCAAGACATCTAAAAATAGAAACCAGATACTTTTAATTTTAGCTTAAAGGTCATCTTTAAGTATAGCTGAGTGTGTTTGCACAGTGCGGTGTGGTGCTCAGCACTGCTTAAATGCAACTGACAGCTATATAGAAATTTATTGGTGTAGTTACCATATCCGTGGTAGCTGAATGTTTAGAGTCATAGCCTTGTGTGTAGTAAGTGCACGGTTTGAATACACATACAGACCATTCAGCTTTTCCACGCGATAGCAAAATGTTATAAAAATATATATTTTTTAATCATGTATACATTGACATTTGTTAACCAGGTTAGTCCAACTGGGCCAGAAGCCCATTTTCAGTAGAGTCCCGAGGAGAAAAGCTCCAGTTACACACAAGTGTCCAATACATTAAAGTCACACTCCAAGATAACGTAATCAGAATACATAAGTTTAGGAGATAAAAGTAAAATAGATACACATAATAATAAAGTACCATTAATGAACAATTAATTTCAATATACATATATATATATATATATATATATATATATATATGGATCCCTATCACATGGTCGACAGGCCATATGATCGACTTTCATTTGGTCGACAGTTCATTTCATTGACAAGCAGTTTTATGTGGGGGGCTGTGCCCCCCACACCCCCCCTAACTATATATATCAACTCCAGGGTTGCACAACATTGGGGAGGGGGGAAAATCTGCCTGTCGACCAAATGAATTGTCGACCAAATAAAAGTCGATCAAATGGCTTGTCGACCATCTCAGGTAGACCCATATATATATATATATATATATATATATATATATATATATATATATATATATATATATATATATTTTTTTTTATTTTTTTTTATTTTTAATGAACTCTGGTTTGCCCTTAGCAAAGGTCAGCAAAGCACTGCTAAGCCAAGCCAAGCAATGCTTAAACAAGACCCGTTTTAGGAGTACTTAGCAATGTGCAGCTCCACTTAGCTGATGGGAGCACTGCTAAGCAATGGAAGTTTGCACACTGCTCAGCTAAACCTAGCCAGTTTGTGCGGTGCTAAGCTTTGCTTAGCATTTTTAAAAATGGTCCAATGGCAGGAAAGGGTGGGAAAACAGCCTTATTTAAGCCGGAAAGGTGGGAATACAACTAGAACCTTTTGGAGTTTGACCCATGCAGGAACTATGGCAGGGCTTGGAGAGGGTGCATGCTTCTGGGCACAGTAGTGGGGCATGTTGGAGTCCAAGGGTAATGTTTGGGCTCCTCATAAAAACCATGACATCCGGCTGCTGCAGGGCCAGTACCAAGGGTCGGAATGCAAATCAGAGGCCGGGGCCCAACTTACATGTGACCTCACCAGTGCAACTGGTATCCTCTGCACTGGTTAGCAGGTGCATCACCTCTATGAATGGTTGAAGCATAAGAAGGGGGAAGTCTTGGCCCAGTGGATCCAAGATGCTCGGGATGGGAATGCCCCACAAGTTTGTAAGTATTGGAAGCATTGATTTACCAAAGTCTAGTGTGAATATCTGATAGACAAGTATGCATAATGGTGTGTTTCTCTCCCGACAGCTGCAGAGGAGAGAGCTTGCAACCTGTACACCCATGCAGGGCACCTGGCCAGGTTGCAGATATATCCTGCAATATGTACTAATATAACTAAGAAAGAGTACAGTAGTAACTGCCAATAGGTATATTCTGTTTTGTGTGTACTGAAATTAATGTGTTCATAGACCTGGACTGATATAAATGAGTGATGCCAGGTACAGATCAATATGGACGAAAGCATGAAACCTGCTAATGTGAAGGAAAGAAAGTTACTACTGCATTACTAGTGTTAAGGAATAACAAGTGTGTACTGTATTATTAATAACATTCATAATGTGAAGAGAATAAATCAACTGCATTCTTAATATTCTGCAGTCAGAATTGTTAATGAAATAAAGATATTACTGCATACATTGTGTAATAACAGCTGTCTTTCAATGCCTGCATTATTTAAAGTGTTCAGCAATAAAGATTGTTAGATATATACCAATCACTCTTTCATGTCACCCTGAATAAAGCTGTGTTTTGACAAATGTTATGTGTATTTTGGCCTATTGGTCAATAAACTGAGTATTACAAGTGCTGTGAAGTAAACACGGGTATAATACCATGAAGTGACTGAAGGCTGGCCGATAAAGAACTGTTTTGCTAAAGTGTAGATGTGGATCTGTACTACAAGATATCATGCATTATGATATTTGTTCTGCACTAAGATCTGAACCTAGAATAGTAATTTCTAAGGTATTATAACCTGTTTGTCTCAGGATTGTCTTGGGGTTAACCTTTGCATTTCAGCTATATGCATACCTGAATGTAGTTACACAGATGCAGGCAAGTATGACGCTATAGATTGCAAATATACAATCTACAACTGTATATGGGTCAGGTAAGCAACCCAGTACCCTGATATGATCTGTACACATCAGACATAATCCCATCCACTAGGGGTTAAATGTGTACACCTGAATTCAAAGTATTAATACACAGTTCACCTACTATATCTGTCATGCATGAATGCCATGCATGTGTGTTCAGCTTTCACTGCAGTCTTGTGTAACACTCTACCTATATTACCAGGTCAGACTTTGTTACCAGGTGAGCTCTATGCACATATCAGTCAATCAACACACAGCAGTGGCTGAGTCACTCAGTTTGATAAATGATATGTATGTTGTTCATTTTTCCACAGACAGACTGGGGTTCGAATCCAGGGACAAGTACTACTATATATTTATCAAAACAGACAAGTACTTCTGAATATGTATAGAAACAGTTATGTATTGTTAACAGATTTTCTCCCCATGAGGATTACAGGTAAATAAATGTCTGTAGTAGTTGTATGAATGGTATAGTAATTTCTGTGTCCAGATGTACTAGTGTGTAAACAGCATTCCTCAGCAAGGTGATAAGACTTCATTGAACTGTCAACAAGTACACTACTATTCTTAGTTAATAAGACAAATAAAACAGTTTATTGTTGCTACGGCTGTATGCCTGATTTGCCTGTGAATGTCTACTGATAGTCTAACCCCATGCCTGCCAAGGATGACAGGATAAGTGTAAATTCTCTGTACTGTGCATGATACATGTCTGTCAAGTGTCACGCTATCACTGATAGTAACCACTGTTGAAAAAACTCTTGGACACACATATAACATCCAGCATGTCAGTAGCGTGCACACACAACAACAGAGCACAGTACACCTTGGTAGTCATATATCATTACAAAGACATGCATCAGGAGCCTTTCTTCCCAGGCCTCCACTGAAAATTGGCTTAGTTCCAAGTCGGACTTTCCTGGCTAACAAATGTTAAATATAAAAAAAAAATAATGTTCACCTGACATGTAATAGTCCCCTGTACTTTTGTAGCTGTAGGTGTTACAGTTGGCCATACTGTCCCATGTAGATAGCTTGAGAGGAATGTACATGCTACAAAAGCTATATGGCACTTGTATACATAAAGCAAGGGCAGACCTGTAGAGTATAGAACAGTACTGTTGCAAACAATATAGCTATACTGTTGTTAATGGAATGTCTCTCTCTCTATCCCCCCACCCCTTATCTGCATCACACATTATTATTTTATACTACAGGTATGGTTTCTTTTTCACATATGTTGTTCTCAAAACCTAATGTTGGGCCTTGGGTTTTATTATTGTCATATATTACAATGGTTGCATACTAACCTACCTTGTTGAAATACAAATGTCATTGGCCCTATGCCGTAACTGTTACTGGCATGCTGTTACAATACTGATTGTTATTCCATTTATTCTTGTGTTGTGTATGCTATGCAATATTATTGTTCTGGGTTAATTGGAACACCCTTGCATGCTGTTACAACTAACGTTTACATGTGCTGTACATGACTCACCAATGTACTTTCAAAAAACCTCATTACCATAGCACAAGTGGGTAGGCTGGTTCCTGTGGATCCACCTACCCCACCTCAACTGGCTGTGGCACCAGGCCCCAGTCTGTCTGGGACCCAACCTGAAGCTGCCCCCTTTCGCTGGTCCTGCACCATCTGTGGGTGGAGCCCCCTCAGGGGATGAAGCCTGTACCCCTCCAGGTGTGGTCATGGAGAGGGAGTGGTCACCCATTGACAGCTCCCAGAGATGGTGTGCAGGATTGTCCACCATAATATGGACAATCAACTGCATCAGATTGAGGTCAGACTGGCACTCCTGGAGGAGCAGGCCAGCCCCAGTGCCAAGCCCCCAGCAAAGCCACCTTCAGGGCCATGAAGCAGCAGTGGTGATTTCCTATGGGTTGGAAGCTCAGTCCCATTGCTGCCATCTGGGTTCATTTGGTTCTTCGATTTCACAGCACCCTTCCTGCCCGAGGTGTTTACACTCCTCATGTGTCATACACCCACCCATGTCTGCTGTCTTGTCTGTTTGCAAATGCTACCTCTCCCCAACTTACCTCCCCACATGTACCTATATCCCTTCCCCAACTTTCCACTCTCGCCTTAAAAAATATGGGCATCTGTCCCACAAAAATATATCACCCCCCCATACATAGCTCTCTATTTCGCCCACACCTACACTGCCATCAATCAATTATTACACCAATTAATCAGCAATGTTATGTCACCCACACTCCTCCCTCTGGGATGTGAGGCTCCAAATTCCAAATTGTTCACAACCTGCACAGCTGTTGCTGTAGAAGAAATGGAGAGCTATGGTACTTTCCTACACCCATACTGCACATCCCATCCCTATCTGATTTTCCCATTGTTTTTCCCCTCCTTGCCCCCATTTCACCACTTTCCTATCGCCCCTTTTTTCTTTTCTTTTTTTTTGGAAATAGCTTGGGTTTAAATGGGGCTAAGAACTGCTTTGCATTGTGGCACATTGCACCAACCTGCACAAACCCAATTCAAGCTGCTTAAAACTGCTTTAATTACCTTCTGTCTTTCTGACACTGCTCTGTACATCAGCAAAATGCTCACCCTTGAAAGTCTCAAACCCAGGATACTGGCAACCATGATACAGAGCATTAGCCCACTAGGCCATTTAGCTTTGAAGACTAGCAGGTGTTTCCATAAACGTATCCTGTTTATCAGTTATGCACATCACAACAATATTTAGCCCAGACGGTTTCAAACCCAGGACTCTGTCAACCTCTACACAGTGCGTTAGCCTACTAAGCCACTCACCTCTGAGAAACAAACAGGTGCTTCCAGAAACATATCCTGATTATCAGTGATGAAAATCACAAACATTTTCAGCCCTGCAAAGTTTCAAACCCAAGACCCTGTCAACTACAGCACAGTGCATTAGCCACTAGGTCTCTCAGCTCTGAGAAATTGCAGCTGTTTCCAGAAACATATCCTTATTGCCAGACACACAATGCTTGTACATATAATAGGAAACATTACAACATACTTGGGACTATGATACAGACACCAAACCAGTACACAGACAAATAAATGTTGATGGATATACATGAGGCTTAGGATATCAGGTAGAGCTGACAACTGTACAGACTGTTGCGCAATGTCCACAGTTGTGCCAACTACATTTGGCACACTTGTCACACAACCTATGGTGTGTGATGATGTACTGGCAATTCAGTATACATTCAAATTATAAATCTTGACAGATAGTTCAGTGTCAAATGCCTTACTCATCAGATCACATATATTCATGCCAATCCTGTGTAACAGACTGTATGCATGCACATATGTCTTGCAGCTACACCTGCTAGACTATCTGTTACACGTCTGGCATATGTAACAGTTTTTCCACCCACAGTCCTGGCTTCCATTCCAGTGTGTTGCACGTCAAGTACATGGTTGTTGAAACAATTAAATGACTGAGCCATGCAATCTTAAGCACAACTTTTTTTCTGCTAGTGCAGTCACTGCCATCCATATTAGCACCTCAAAGGCCTTTAGGTTGGGACACACTTCACAAATATATATATAGGTGTCCAAAGTGCTGCCTACCACACTCTGGATAGCACTATCACATAACATGTGTACCAGAGGCACATGTCTCACCTGGACTGTTATGGGTACCCTCACCCTGGCTATGCTGTGACAACAGAGCTGACACTGCTCCCTCACTCACATATGCAGCTTGCTGTCCCACAGTGTATTTCCAACCCCCAGTATGGCTTCTGGGCAGAATGCAGCAGCTGCAGCCTGCAACATATACATCAATATATTCAACTACCTGCTACAAACCTACCATACCTCCCAAACACCTAGAACAGGAAATCCACACAACACCCATACATAAAGGGGTGGGGAGGAATGTTCAAGTGACAGAGACATGTGTCAAAGTCTTCCCCTAAAAACATACATAGCTGATACACCAGCGAGTACTGCAGCAGCATGCATATTCTGACACAAATGATGTATGACACTTACATTTGTCTCTCTCCTTACTGACCTCAACACACATTGTTAAACAGTAAATTGCCACATAATTGGAAAGTCTATTCACAATGACCAAGCATAGCATGCAAAACTGTGGACATACCATATAAATCCAAATAGTGGACAGTATTTCAACCTACGCTCTATGATGCTGTAGTCCACAGTACCCGATAATGTCCTTCTCACAGGCCAGGAAAAGGGTAAAGGCCTACATGAAGGCCTCAAATACAACATTGTGTTGCCATGACTTTGGCTAATGAAAATGCAACCCAGCTGTTCTGAATGCAATTAGCAAGTCTAAGCCAGAGATTATTACACAGGCAATCAGCTGTTCATGAGCATTATCTACAAAAGGCAAGCATCTGCCTATGGTACACAGGTCTGTGACTTTCTCTATGATGACAGACTGTGCTATCCCAGCATTTTACCACAGGATTTCTGCACATAAAGGAGTACAGCACTATACCAGGTAAGTAATAGCATTCCCCATGTAATCAGACACAGATGTGGGATGCAGGCATGGGAAATAGGAACTACAACAATAGAGGTCTGTGGTAAATATCTTGGAATTAAATGCCACTGTTAGTCAGCTGTCCAGCAGCTACAGGCTTCCCTTTTGGCTCTGTCTGATGTGAAATAGATCACAGCTGTGGCCCATGAGTCCCACCAGTAATAGTTATCTCATGTATGAATGCATCTGGATTATGTATTAGACAATAGTGACAGTCAGTAGTGGTGAATACAGCTGCCATATAACATGATGTACTGTCAGTCTGCTCCTCTCACTCTGTGAATGTTACACAGACATAGTTCAAACATTGTTCAGGTGTCCCTGATTGTTTATGACGTACTCTGGCTATGTCACTGTGTAAACACCTGTATATCATCACCTGAGAGCTATGGCTTGCATACATATTGACCCCTGACAACAGGACAGCAGGTTAGAGCCAGTAGTAGTGGGGGACACAGGCTCCAACTCAGCAACTGATTGTACATACTGAGCATGCAAAATGAGGGAATGAATGCAGTACCAGATATTAAAGTACCATAACTGTTTTCTGAGGTGTCTGGCAAAAGATTCCTCACAGTCTGGTAACAAACATTACATATTGTCCAACTGTTTTCCAGACATCCATATTTGTCTGGCAGTGTGTTCACATATATCAGGCACATGTAGACATTCTGCAAACAACTGCATACTGAGGATGTTGGAAACCGACAAGGAAGATAACCTACAACACGTTTGCAGTGCTGTCTGCAATTGTGTTCCACAGATGTTGCTGGACTGTCCCCATATACCTGTGGTACCACTCACCTATTTGTGGGATGATGGATGTATGACATGGTACTGGTATCTCGCCCACTGGGGACACACCACAGTAGATGGCAGTGATGGGTGTGGACACATAACAACACAGTCTGTCGCAGCACACAGGGCCATAACTGGTATACCTCGGATCAAACGAGGTTACTAGAGTATTGCCCCTGAGGCCCTCACAAGCTTAACCCAGAGTTTAGCCCATGTGTATGCAAGTCAGCATCCATATGCCCAGTTAACCATCCAGTTATCCAGGTCTCACTTATAAAGGTGTAAATAGCTACCCTGGCTGATATGGATAGGGTCTTCATTCCACAGCTGGGTGAGTGTGTGGGACACAAATCTAACCTGCCAACAAGTCTTGTTGCTGTGACACCAGGTTGAGGATGTGTGCGCAAGTTAATAGAGTGAAGCCTGACTTGCAGTTGTGCAGCAGTCCCATCAAGGTTGTGTCCATGATCGCCTTGTATGCTAGACAGAGATCACCTCTGAGGAGTGTGTCTGAAACTGGGTAGAGGGATGGGCTAATCTGTGTATAGTAGATGTGTAAGACCCTGTTATTCTCCGCTGGAGCTCCTCTGTGATCTCCACAGCTGCTGCATGTGCTTTGCGAAGTAAATGACCACAGGGTATTATACTCAATAATGCTCCTTATTGGGGGAATACAGGGATGTTGTGACCCTCATGTCCCTGGATAACATACCAGTATATATGAGGTGGGCTATATAGAAGGTTCTCTTTACAGTGGAAGCCACATGGTGGGCAAATGTCATGTTTCCATTAACTTATGTACACATAACCCTCTTGACTGATTGCATGCTTAGGATGTTGTTAGTACTGTGATAAAATATGGGTGTGCCAGTCTCCCCAAAGGGGATAATGCTGCATGTCATGATATGCAGCCTGAGGCTATGTTTCTGGCATCAGTGATGTGTCTGTGTGAGGCCCGCTTGGCAGATGTTCACATCACTAGGGAATCTGGTGACAACACACAGCATGCAGCCATCTGCAAACATGGTTGGCCATAGCCCAATGGCTGTGCCCTGCACCTCAGAAGAATACATCACACATAACAGAGGCCCAAACACAGAACACCAGGTTGTGCTGCTAGTTATGGGTCTACCATTTGGGAGTATTCCCCTATGTGGACTATGTGGATCCTTTCAGTGCGCCAGTGTGCTACCCATCTGGTGACATATGGACTGATGCTTAGGTGGGAGTGTATCTCTATTATGGCCAAGTGGGGAATACTGTCAAAGTCTTTGGTGAGGTCTAGGTAGGCAGTGTGCACTGTCACCCACCATCCATGGCTTTGGTGACTGTGTCAAAGAGGTCAACTAATTTTAACAGACATGATCCCTGCCTTGACAAAGCCTAACTGTGCATGATGGAGTGTGTGGAGGTTGTTAATGAGGTTCACTATAAACTGTACCATGGCCTTGCAGATCAGCCTACTTAGACTGATGGGTGTATAATGTGCCAGATTGGTGGACACTCCACCTTAGTGTAAAGGGGTGACAGTGGGTGTCCTCCACTTGGCTGGAACAAAGGCAGTATTCAAGCTTTTGTTGAATTCAGTGCCTTATGTTGCTGCAAGGTCATGCTTGGGGTCATGTAGGATGCATCCTCTGATGTGATAGGCTCCCATGGTGGCTGTATACCATTACTTTGAGGTGGCAGTGGCGACCTGTTCCCTACATATAAAGGGAAGGGGGCAGGTACTGGGGATGTCCTGATGTAGTGATGGGGGGACAGGGGGTGAAGCCTACACTGAATCTGTCAGGCATCATGTTTGCCATAACTACAGCACTTGTATATTTGGTGTCCTTGACCACCACTACTAAGCAGACCTGAATGATTCCTGTGACGTTGCAGACATATGTGAAGAAGGGGAGATGATTGCCTGTAGTGGATGTCACCAATGTGGACTGTAGTTTTGCTTTGCAGAATTCCAGTAGTGATGTTATTTGCTAGTTCAGGCTAAGGGTCATTGCATCAAATGGGCACCTGCCCTTACTTTGTCTCAGACAGTAGTATGTCATCCCTATTATAGACACTATTTACTGCAGATGTCCACCAGACAGATGTATGTATCCTTGCAAAGGATGATGTAGTCCTGTTGGGTATAACAGACTCCATGCATCTATACAAATACATGTATAGCACTTTTGTGTATTTGTGGATATCAGTGCTAATTCTGACAGAGGGGGTGGGGCCTGCAAAACTGTATATACCACCCCTCAGGAGGCTGTATGTCTGACCCTAGCTAGATGGGTATTGTGGGAGATGGTGACTGCAAACGTGACTGCTTTATGGTTGATTTGACCACAGAGGATAACACTGTTGGGATGCTGCAGTGGTTATCCATTTTGTCTAATATCAACTCCAACAGATCATCACCTCATGTGGGGGTAGCCCCTAGCTGCTCTGAGGTGTTTGCATTTCCACTGTTGATGGATCTCTGGCCATTTGTATGCTGCCATGAGTACGTCTTCCAATGGATGTTTGAGTAGTTCAAGTAACCCAGGCTCAGGGTATGGACCAGAACCCTGACACAAATGATCAGGTCCATATAGGCAGAATGGGCTTCCTGGTCACATGTGGGGGCTGGTAGATAGCTATGATGCAGATATGCGTCCTGGCAATGGTGAACTGCCTATGCAGTATCCGCTGTGCATCTTTCTGCCTTTATAGCCTGGAGGTGTGTATGTTTTTCATATATAGTGAAACCCCATGTTCCATGGCTTTAGCCTGCACACGTTGGGGTCTGACTGTATGATAGGATGGGTGACCATGTAATGGTGGGGTGCTCTCTGCAGCTTTGAACCATGAGTCTGTGACTGCACAGTTATCAGTATTTCCAAGGGCTATGAATGCTTACAATGAGCACAGATTCATGTTTAGACGCCTAGCATTTAGCAGCAGGGCCTTCAATGTGCGATGTGCTGACAGTTGTAAGTTGGTAGTGTTAACCTCACCATGGCTCCTAATAAAAGAACTATGGGGTGGCAAGAACCATTGCCAGATGCATGAAGGCCAGTTAAGACAGATGGAGTCCATCTCTGCAAATCCCCCTGGAATGGCACAGAGTCACAAGCCAGTTGTTAAGTTCAGTCATTTCCTGATTGAATTGTGACATTACTCTGGGTGACAGTGAAATGCTGTATAAGGCTAGGGACATACCTGCCTCAGACACATAATCAGTGTGCTCAATCATGTCACACTGCATACAGTCCTGGGAGGTAAGTGTCAGGTCAGGCATGCCAACATGGACTGTGACACACTCATGACAGTACCTGTTGTTGAGAGACAGCAGAGCATATGTGATATGGCAGACTCTGGCACCTGGCTGACAGGTAACCATGACCTCCTCCATGTACAGCTCGGTGAGAGGCACATCTGTGTGTCTCACAATGGAGTCTCCTATGACTAATATGTTTTATTTATGGTGACACCTTCATGGCTGTGGGACACAGGTGTGTGGCTGTGTGTGGTATGTGCTGTGGAGGGCTGTGGAGTTCATAGGTTCATAGGTTCATGGGTTCATACTTGGCTATCTGCCCTAGGGTATTTATAAGCCTAGCCAGAGTGTGTTTGGCTTTTGCCACCCATTTTAAATTAATTTTGCTATGCCCTTTTTCGAGGTTAGTTTACTGTGCCTCTGTCTAACAGTGACACAGAAGTGATACCCGGGGTAAACCTACGATCTCCCATCCACTCATCAAGATTCCTCTTGAAGAGAGTCAATGAGGGACTCTGCCTAACCTGGACTGGGATTTTATTCCAGAGTGAAGGGAGCCTCTGGGTTATGAATCTGTCCCTCCAGCATGTCCTATTTATTTCAGTGCTGAGGTTTAAGTCTCTCGAGCACGTAGCTCGATGGGAGTTGGATTTTCTGAGGTGCAGCATGTCCAATAATTCCGGGTTGGACATGGCTTTAAACGTCAGGCACAGATCACCTCTGAGCAGGCGGTATGCCACTGAGTAGAGCTGGAGTTTCTTTAACCGGGCAGCATATGGCATCTGTTTAAGCCCTTTGATCCTCTTGGTGAGGTACTTTTGGGATCCTTCCAGTTGCTGCAGGTGTCTGGTAAGGTACATCCCAAAAGGGGCATTGTACTCAATAATGGGCCTGATGAGGGATGAGTAAAGAGGCACAATGACCTCCCCTGATCTAGATGTGAATCCCTTCATGATTAGGTGGGCTATATAAAATGTTTTTCTAACCACTTTGGCCACGTGGTTGTCAAATGAGAGATTGCTATCAACTTGGGTCCCCAGGTCCTTAATTACTTCTTCTGTACTTAATGGATTACCACCTATGTGGTAATTTGTGGGCACTTTGTTTTTGCCAAAGGGGATGACTATACACATTTTGGCATTTAGCTTGAGGCCATGGCTCTGGCACCAGTTGTCTGTTTCTATGAGGCCCTTTTGGAGGATGCTTGTGTCGGCTGGAGAGTCGATTATGGTGCCCAGTTTGCAGTCATCTGCGAACTTGGTCAGCCACAGTCCTTCCGTGTTGGCCTGTACCTCCGAGAAATATATACCAAACAAGAGAGGTCCCAGGACTGAGCCTTGTGGAATGCCACTTATAACTGGTTTGGAGTCTGACATGGCTCCAGCAATTCTAACCATGTGGGTTCTGTCCTTGAGCCAGTTTGCAACCCATCTAGTGACATAGGGGTTTATATTTAAGCTGGTGAGCTTATCTATAATGCCCGAGTGGGGTATTGTATCGAAGGCTTTTGCGAGGTACATGTAGGCTGTGTGGACCACCTTCCCCTCGTCAATGGACTTTGTGACTGTTTCAAAGAAATCGACCAGGTTTAAGAGGCAGGATCTGCCCTTAACAAAGCTGAACTGGGTAGGATCCAGTGTCTGTAGGTCCCCAATATCTTTATTTATGAGGTCCATGATGATCCTTTCCTTAGCTTTGCAGACCAAGCTAGTCAGGCTTATGGGGTGATAGTTTCCAGGATCCGTTGAGGCACCACCTTTGTGGAGAGGGACCACTGTTGCTGTACGCCACTCTTTGGGCACATATCCTGTAGTAAGGCTGAGATTGAACAGTAGTTTTATATTTGGGTTTAGCTCTTCTTGAAGTTCATGTAGGACACAGCCCAGGACACTGTCTGGTCCCATTGATGCTGTATTTTTTTGCTTTGGAGAGGGCGGCTCTTACCTGAGCATCTGAGATGTCAGGGGGGCAGCACACTGCTGCGATAGATATTTGCCCTTTTTGGTGGAGGGGGGAGAAGTTTGCGCTGAACCTGTCAGCTAGGATGTTGGCAATGTCTGTGGGTTCGGTGTATTTTTTGTCATTTTGGACTAATTCTGAGCATATCTGGGAATTCCCACCCAGGTTCCTAACATAACTAAAGAAAGCCTTGTGATTATCCTTAGTGTCCCGTGCAAATTTTCTCTGGAAGCTGGCCTTAGACAATTTTATGAGTGTTGTTTTTTGCTAATATTGATCAGAGATGCCTTCCCTTTTCGGGATTTTGCTCTATCATGTAGTAGCTTCCTCCTTCTATTGTTTAGTTTATTTATGGCTGGGGTCCACCAGACAGGATGTCTGCCTTTGGAGGATTGGGTCTTGGTTTTATTTGGGATTGCCTGATCCATGCATTCCTGAAGGTGTTCATAGAAAGCGTTTATAAAGGATTCTGCGGTCTGGGCCGTATTTTTCACAGTCCCGGGGGCTTTGAAGGATTCCACCTCGGTTTTGAGGAGTGTGAAATTTGCTTTAGAAAAGTTTTTCATTGTGGTTTTCTGGGCAAGGGGTGGGGTCGGGATGTGAATATCCAGTGAGATTAGTTTATGGTCTGATCTTACCAGTGAGGGATACACTTCTGGTCTGGAGCGTAGAGTCCCCATGTTGGTGATGATCAGGTCCAGTATGTTTTCCCCTCTTGTGGGAGTGGTAACAAGTTGTTCCATAGCATTTGAGTTTATAAATTATAGGAACCTTTGGGCTAGGGTGTTGGAGCTAGAGTAATGCTCCCAGTCTATGTTTGGGTAGTTGAAGTCGCCCAATATAATGGTGTTTGGAGAGACCTTCATATTTTCCAGTGTTCTCAGGAAGGCCGAGTGGGTTCCTGGGTTTGGGAGGGTGGTCTGTAGCAGGCTATAAACTGGAAGGCAGATTTACCCACTGTTAGTTGCATATGGATAGTCTCTGATGCTTCGTGCTGTGCCACCAACCTGGAGGTGTTGGTATCTTTGACGAATATTGATACTCACCCTCCTTTTGTGGTTCGGTCCAAGTTTTGGGACCGAAAAGCATGGTATGAGGTATAACCTGGTAGTGCTGGGGTGCTCTTGGAAGCCTTGAACCAGGTTTCTGTTACTGCACAGATATCGATGTTCTCCCTGCTAAGGAGAGTTTCAAGTGCGTGCATCTTGAGGTTTAGACTTCTGGCGTTGAGTAGCATTACTCTTAGTTTCTTATCCCTTGTGATACCTATGGAGGTGGGTTTGTCTTTTGAGCCTTGCCTAAAAAAGGCACTATGGGGGTAGTAAGAGCCTTTGCCAATATCCAAAAGCTCAGGGGTGACAGGTGCAAGCCGTCCCTAGCTAAGCATCGTGGCTTGTCGAGCATGTCATCCCAGGCTGACAGTCATTGGATCCCCTTTGAATGACACCAATACTTAAGCCAATTGTTGAAATTGATCATCTTGTCTTCATATTGTGGCATCATTCTTGGTGAGGGCAAGATGCTACTCAAGGTCAGGGTCATACCGGCCTGGGCTACATGCTCAGAGAGCTCCTCTATGTCTCTTTTCATGTAGTCCAGGGAGGTACGTCTCAGGTCATTCACACCAGCATGGACAATGACTGAGTCATATTTGTACTTGCCTTGGAGTGACCTGAGTGCTTGTGTTATGTGGCGGATCCTAGCACCTGACAAGCAGCCCACCATGACCTTCGCCTTGTTCAGCCTGGTGAGGGGGACGTCAGTGTGCCTGACAATAGAGTCACCTATTACAAGTGTATCAGGTGTGTTGTTTAGCCTTAAGGGCTATGACTGTTCGGCACACTGGCTTTGTGAGCTATGTGTTGCACGTGTTTTGTTTTGGGGTAGCGGTTTTTTGGGTGCCTGCTTTGGAGGTCTCTGCTGCTTAGGCAGATTTTTATTTAGAGCCTCCGAGTATGTTTTTGTGAGTTTATGTGTTTGGTTTGCTGTCGTGGTAGGTCTATGTGAGACTGGAATTGTAGTGAGTGTGGTTTCCTTCTCCTCCTGACTGGTTAAGCCAGTACTGAATTGAGAGAGCTTAGCCTCCAGTTTGGCTATATGGTTGCATCTCTCACATGTGTTGGAATTTGTTGGGAGGAGGAGAGGTTTGTCTGTGTACATGAGGCAGTTGTAACATTGCCTCAAAATTCCCAGATTCACCAGCTAGACCGGAGAGGAGATTGACAACTGACCTTTGGACATGCTAGAACAGTATTGGGAATTTCTTAATAATTATTTGAAAGCACAATGATTGTTACTCTGCTATGTAAACATTCTTTGAAAACAGGAAAAATAAGCAATCAGCAGAAAGATTTGATAAAAAAAATCCTAGTAACAGGCAGAAAATGCTAATCCTTATATTTTCTTAACTTTTGTGATCTTGGCTGGGATTTAAAAAATGCATTGTAGAGCCTAAGTCAAAAAGGAACCATCCAATTAATTTGCAGGTGGGCATTTATGTATTTAATTTAAACTTAGAATACTTTTTGATTTTAGGCCAATAGACTCAAAAAAGATGGTAATTACCTATAATCTCATAACACGGTAGCTACGACCCTTGTAGCATACTGCTGAATGTATTTGTTCAAGAAGCAGGGAAAAAGGCCAAGTAAATAAATAGTGGGGAGACAACTTGTTTGTATTTGTTAACCAGGGTAGTACACAGACCATTTGCAGTTTCAGCCCGTATGACATTTAGTAGTCACTAGAAACACAACTAAAAATATATGTAATGGGTCATATATATAACTGTGCTTGAGACCAAAATCAACCGAGCATGTTGATGTGGAAATGATAGTATTCAAAAGACAGGATATATCTCAGAGCAAATTATGTGTTGGATCCTGGTGGTTTGTTGAAGAATGTGATACATTAAGTCCTTTCCAATTACTGTAAGGTTCAAGGTTCATAGATCTTTAAAAAAATGCTATAATTTATTTAAGGAGTTACTAGAACATGTTTTACATCAACATGTATTCTGGAACAATGAGTATGAAACTATAATGCTTGAGATTGGTGAGAGGCTGATTTTCAATGATTTACTGAAGTCAAATAATTGATGAGGAAAGTGGAAAACCACCACAAAAAAACAGACTGCTGAAAGGTATTTCGTAGTAGTCCCCATAACAATTGCTCGTCTGTACGTTACATTTCACAATAGCAGAACAACTAGCAAGGATTTTATGTCCTCATTTGATATTGCCTTTAACTTTTTATTTTACAGTCAAATAGCTTCTGAAAAGATTATGAGGGAAGTATTAGGTGATGTGATGTATGTCTTTCCCTCAGAGGTCTCCTTTGTTAATGGATGCATATGTTGTAGTCCTATGCATATGATGGTGTGTGTTGTGTTGATGTGAATGGTTCCTAGGTTCATAGGTTCATAGGTTGGTACTAAGCTATCAGCCCTAGGGCCTATACAAGCCTAGCCATAACAATTCCCTGGCTATGGTGTGTGAGGTGTGCTGATTGTGATGACCACCTGTTCAGTGCCAGATATGCGGCCTTGACAGGGAGAGAGCATGGAGTGTAGGTTACTAATGTCATTGCATCTCTCACAAATTGTGTTGCTTGGTGGTGTTTGTAGATGGTTGTCTGTGTGCATGAGGCAGTTGCTGCACTGTGCCAGGATGCCCATGTCAAAAAGACTGGCAGGGGAAACTGTAAGCCACTGTGCAGCCATATATTCCAGACTCTGAAGAATGAAGGCCAGGGAGACCTAAGGGATGGGCTTACAGCCCAGATGCTTAAAACAGGAATAGGAGGCTGACACCACGGCATACAATGTAAACAAGCTATAAAAAAATCAGTAATAGGTGCAATAGGAAAATGCACTGAAACACCTAAGAGAACATGTAGCAAGTAGCAGGAAACAGTAAGATCAGGAGGACAACACATGATGTACTGGCACTATGTTGTTGATAGAAACATACATACTGTGATGATAGATGGCGGGGTATGATGAAAGAGTTAGCGGAGGATATTGCTGGCAAATGTGGATGTGCAGAGTGTGTACATAATGTAGGGCAATGTATGTGGTCCTGTGATATGTTCCCATCTTCTTGTCTTTCAGGTGTGAAGTACCAACATAGGAACCCACCATTTTCAGATGTGGCAAATGCTAACATACTCAATGGACTGAGATGCCATAACCAGATCCTGCTGTGGAGGAGTTGCCATAATCAGCAACAATGTGTTGTACTGTGAGCAGACCTAGTGGCATCAGTGAATCATTTCGGGCAACAGGAAAAGAGCTATTAGCAGGTCTGACACCATACCACAGACATGATAAATAATGCATGCCAAAGGGTCACAGCTGTGGCCAGAGACTGTACTGGCACCAGTGGAGGGCCTGCAACACTACAACCACTCTTAGCCACAGAGAAGTTCCTGGCAAATTTAGGATCAGCCACCAGCTCACAAAGATCCATCACACCATATGCCATGGAGGTGGGTGGCGCAGCTTCCACAGCAGAGTAGCATCCAGGTAAGCTTCCCGTGGTCATCACTTTAATACCATAGCAGTCATAGTGGCAGTCTCTGCATACCTGTACACGGATGTCAGGTTATTCTGTATTTGTGTGTGGGGGGTTGTAACACACATATGTGCACACATAGTGAGAATGTCAGCAATGTGGGTGGAATCACATTTCATACTGTACATGTTGATATATGCACATATTATCCTGTACGAGTGCCACCGTTGTGTCTGCTGACAGTACCTCTTCCCCACAATTCCACAGGTACCTCTATTGTGGTTAGAGTCCATCATCCTCTTGCCAGTGAGTGTGCAACTGCATTATCATGGCTCACCTATATCCTAGGCATGTTAAGGGCTGCCAGTTTGCCATGGACACAACTGTTAGGCTTAGCCATATTGCAATAATTGTATGTTTGGTTGTGGAGGGGTTGAATGCAGTGTATTACAATGGTAATCACAATAGCATATCTGCAGGAGCTGCAACATACTCACAATAGTTTTGTGAAGATCTAGGCAGTCTGCTATACAGGGGGCATTAGTATGGTAGAAAAGGGTGCACTGTGTTAAAGGTGAAAGTCCATCACATACTCTGAAGTGTCACATATCTCACAGGTGTATAGTACTTGCAACATTAACTGGATGCAGCTGCACTGCATTTGTTAAGAGCCTGTCTTGTCTGTGTCTGTTGTGGTCTGCTTGTGTGTTGTACATGGGATCAGTAATAAGGTGTGATATGTATAATGCAGTTGTGGCACCTCACCTGCATATGTGCGTGTGTGTGTGTGTGTGTGTGTGTGTGTGTGTGTGTGTGTGTGTGTGTGTGTGTGTGTGTGTGTGTGTATGTGTGTGTGTAGCAGCAGACATAATAGTGCAGGGAGTAATGTAGTCATGTTGTCTTCCTCCTCACGGGTGACCATCAGGGTTGGACTGTGTCCCCCTCACAACCTGATGTCAGTGTCTCATTGGACTCTGGCAATAATGGTGACCATAGTGTGGCACAGATGGTGTTATTGGGGACTGACTCTGTGCCATGTGTTGGCATCTCACTTCCTCCCCCACTGTACCTGCACATAGTCAGTATGCTCACACATACCCAGTCCTCTGTGGCCACAGTTATTGGACAGTCTGAGGGTAGTGGCATTGAACAGGAGAGTGTGGCAACTGTGAAATCTGTGACTGTAGACAGTAGCCATTGGCAGGGAGCTGGTGAGGTCCCACACAGGGAGATTGACAAGGGTGCTTGAAGGCGGACTGCTGGCCATCTAATACATGTCAGAGGTGTCACAGCACATGTCACCTGACGCATGTTTTGGTCCATCCTGGAGGCACAGGCACATTCTGAATGCAACGCCAGAAGGATGCTCAGGATCATGGGTGCATCATTGCCTGCCATCCATGACTCCATGGTGATGCCCACATCATTTTGCCAATGTAGTGGATAGACAGTGGGGTGAGACATTGTCACTCCTTAACCATGCAATGTCCATGCTGGAAATGTGGTGGGAGTACTGTGTTGGACATATAGATGTAGGTCAGAAACAACATCAGCTAAGAGCCACGTGGCCGTGCACAGTCACACTCTCATAATGGCAGTGCTGGCAGCACTACCAAAGGGGGGGAGTGCTGTATGCACCACAATCTGAAAGGCCATGGGCACGTGGTCCTGGGTGGTTCCATGAGGGATGAAAACCCAGCAGACATCTGTCACCATCAGCAAGTAGTACCACATCTAACCCTGGCCATGATGGTGTCAGTGGCACTCCTGGTGGGGCCAGTTAAGGTGTTCTTGTCTGAAGATGGTGAACTGTACATTCTTTCATATACGGCCCACAGCTGACCATCATACCATCATGTAGGGCTAGCACGTGCCTTCACTGTGGATGCAGGGACATGCTAATTTGTGTCTGATGCACAGGGTGACTATAGCATGCTTACTGACAGTTAGAAGTGCAGTAGTGTTATGCCGTGTAAGGTGGTATCTGCTAGCATATGTCATGAGCACACATCACAGTGTATGTAACTTTGTTCCATGATGGTGCTTTGGTTTTAGTGATGCTGACTGACTGTTGACTCCCAGACCTTTACTGTTTCTTTTCCAGGTGTCTGTGTGTCTACTTTGCGGGAACTGCTGCCAATACAACAGCTCAGGATGGCATGGTGGTAACACAGGAGTGTGACATTGCCAAGGTACAGCTGTGCATGAGCATGGTTAACTGGGTGAGTATGTGTAGGGCAGTGTGTCAGGGACAATGGGGACAGACAGTATAATCTTGCATGCATACCCCTTGACACAGCATGCTGCTCTTGATACATGTCACCTGGGAGTTCAGTAATGTCATAGGTTTATAGGATCATAAAAGGTTACTACAGTAATGGCCCTGGGTCACTAACAAGCCTAGTCATTAGTTTATCCCCAACAGAATTATCTATCAGAACCTGTTACCCCTGTCATTGAGGGATACAGGTGGGACCCATGGGACAGATTCATGGTATCCCATCCACTCATCATGGTTGCACTTGATGAGGGTCTGCATGGTACTCTGACATGTATGGGAAGTGCATTCATGAGACAGAGCAGCCTCTGAGAGACAAACCTGTCTGTCCAACAGGTTTCGTTGATGTCACCTATCAGATTCAGGCCTGTTGTGCTGGTAATGTGTGGGGAAGTAGACTCACATATATAGAACAGCTGTTGAAGGGCAGGTTCCAACACTGGGTTTTAGCCGTCCCACAGTCCACCTCTGGGCAACCTGTCCAATATCGAGTGGGGCACTACTAATTACAGGATGTCTGCATAGGACAAGTGTTGGAGGGCATGGATGGTATGACCCTAGCCCTGAGTAGCATCTTACCATCGCCCAGAATGACACCACAGTACAAACAGAAAATGATTGACTTCAAAAATTGGCTACATTTCTGGTGTCATTCTAAGGGGATCCTGTATCTGTCTGCTTGGGATGACATGATTGACAGACCTCAATGCTTTGCCAGAGATGGCCTGCATCTGTCATCCCTGGGTTTCTGGGTACTGGCTAAGGCTCTTGCCACCCCTATAGTGCCTTTTGTAGGTGGTGATCCAAAGACCAAACTACCACAGTAACGGCTATAAATAAATGCAATCTGAGGGTCATGCTGCTCAATGCTAGAAGTCTAAATCTCAAGATGCACTCACTCAAAGCACTCCTCAAAATGGAGAACATTCACATTTGTCCTGTAACAGAGGACTGGTTTAAAGCAACAGAAAGTACCCCTGTACTACCAGGCTATAAATCATTCCACACCTTTCGGTCCCAGAACATGGACCTAAGCTCCAAAGGTGATGGTGTCTCCATATTCATAAAGGAATTGCACACCTCCAGACTAGTAACCCAGCATAATGTATCTGAGATACTCCAGGTATAACTAACATTGGGTAAGATGGTGATTCAGGTTGCAGCCTGCTAGAGGTCCCCAACCATGTCCCAAGACTCTCACTCCACATTCCTAAGCACCCTGGAAACTATTAAGATCCAACCCAACACTCTTATACTAGGTGACTTCAACTACCCCTCCATCAACTGGGAAAACTACTCATGCACCAATGCACTAGCCCAACCCTTCCTGGAATTCATCAGTTCCAATGCCCTGGACCAGCTCATTCTTACCTCCACTAGAGGAAACAATATCCTTGACCTAGTTATTACTAACATGGGCAACTGTTGCTCTACACCAATGGTCAGTTCCTCCTTAGTTAGATCTGACCACAAACTAATCACCATGGAAATCCACATCTCACCCACACCCCAAGCAAAGGTATCCACCATGAAAATCTTCTCCAAAGCTGACTTTGGACTCCTAAAAAACAGAGGTGGCTAAATTCACAGCACCCATGCCAATGGAAAATAGAGCCATGACTGCCGAATAATACACCAATGCACTGTACGAACATGTACATAAATGCATGGAACTAGTCATACCCAACAGAACCAAGACTCTCTCCTCCAAAAAAGGAAGCAAATCAAGGGAAGAAACTGTGAAGAAAAAAGTAAAGTCCCAAGACCGGAAAAATTCCCTTATTAGCCTCAACAAAAAGTTGAGATCCCTCATCAAAATCTCCAAAGCCAGCTATGAAGGCAGAATTGTGGAAGACACTAAAAGCAACCACAAAGCCTTCTATAGTTATATCAAGAATTTCCATGGCTGTACCCAGATTTGCTCTGAGTTACTGCATGATGATACCTCCTATACTGAGCCAACAGATTTTGCCAACATACTGGCAGATAGATTCAGTGCCAACTTTACCCCTCCCCCCCCCAAAGGATCAATCTCAATACCGGAAGAATGCCAGGTACCCAGCATTACTGCAGCACAGGTTAAAGCTGCATTGTCCAAGGTCAAGAAAACAGCATCCATGGGACCTAACAATATCCCTGGCTGTGTTCTACATGAATTACAAAGTGAACTGGCACCACATCTGTGTGCCCTGTTCACTCACAGCCTCACCTCAGTCTTTGTCTTTTCCACATGGCGCACTGCTACAGTCATCCCTCTCCATAAAGGAGGAGTGACTACAGACCCTGGAAAGTATCACCCCATTAGCCTGATGAGTCTGATATGTAAGGCTATGGAGTGCATCATCATGGACCTAATTAACAAGGATACTGGGAATCACCAAACTCTAGATCCCATGCAATTTGGTTTTGAGAAAGGTAGATCATGCCTGCTCAACCTGGTTGACTTCTTTGAGTCAGTCACCAGAGATGTGGATGAAGGTAAGGCAGTTCATACAGCCTACCTTGATCTGGCCAAGGCCTTTGATACCATTCCTCACTCAGGAATTATTCATAAAATCACCAAACTAGGCGTCAACCCCTATATCATTAGGTGGGTTGCAAATAGAACTCACAGTGTGAAAGTAGTGGACTCCAAGTCAGACTGCTAACCAGTCACGAGTGGAGTCCCACATGGATTGGTCCTGGTTCCTCTTCTGTTTGGCATCTACTTTTCAGAAATCCAGACCAACACGGAGGAACTCTGGCTGACCAAATTTGCAGATGACTGTAAGCAAGGAGCCATTATTAACTCCCCAAGTGATGCAGACATCCTACAGAAAGGCCTGACTGAGACCAATGACTTGTATTGAAACCATGGAGTTAAGCTTAATGCCAAAAAACGTGTCGTCATTCCCTTTCGGAAAAACTCAGTTCCCACTAATCACCATATCAATGGGAGCCCACTGAACACTGAAGGTGTTATAAGAGATCTGGGGACACAGGTTGACACAAACCTCTTTTTCGACCACCACATTGCCACTGTGGTCAGAAAGTCCTTCTATGTGGCACATCTCATTACCAAGGGTTTTGCATCCAGGAAGAAAGAGGTCGTCATTTCTCTCTACTCTTCCCTCATTATACCAATCATAGAGTATAATGCCCCATTTGGCATGTACCTCACTAGACACCTGCAACAGCTGGAGAGGCCACAAAAGGACCTCGCAAAGAGGATCCTAGGCTTTAAACACATGTCCTATCTGGACAGACTCAAAAAACTCCAGCTATTCTCTGTCTCATATCATCTACTAAGAGGCGATCTCTGCTTGACTTACAAAGCCATGTCTGACCCTGCTCTGTTAGAAATGCTACATCTAAAGAAATCCCAATCCCTCTGCACCACATGATCCAGAGACTCAACCTCATTACCACGATCAACAGAACATGCTGGTGGGACAGGTTCATAACCCAGAGACTGCCCATGCTCTGGAATAGACTTCCCATACATGTCAAGCAGAGCACTTCACCGGCCCTCTTCAAGAGAAATCTTGATGAGTGGATGGGAAATAGAAAGTTCACTCTGGGTATCACTCCAGTAGCTATATTTGATAGTGGCACTGGGAACTAACATCAGGAGGCACAATGCATGGGCTCTTCTATGGGCTAGACTTGTAAAGACTCCAGGACCATTAGCTTAGTACACACATATGAACCTATGAACCTTTGTGGGTATTACCATGGCCTTTCCAGTTGGTGGAGATGTCTGGATAGATACATATCAAATGGGCCATTGTGCTACATTATAATTCTACTGGCTGCAGACTATACAGAGGTAATTTCCACCATTTGTTCTGGATGCACTCCCTTTACTTGTGAGTTTTACCATGTACAAGGCCTTTCTGACTACTGCCACTACATGATGGTTGAATGTGACATTGTTATCAAACTGAGTACCCAGGTCTCTCGACACAGATTATGTGTTTATGGGTTTGCCTGTGATGTGGCAAACAGTGGGGCCGTATCCTTGCTTTATGGTATGATGATAGTAATTTCTGCATTTAGCTTGATGCCAACACATTGGCACCAGTCTGAATCCAATGTAAGACCCTGTTGCAGTGTGTTAACATCATTTGGTGAGTCAATGACAGACAGCACACAACTTACATTCGCCACAGCCTTAGTCAGTATTTCCATATGTGGATGGTGGTGGTTAACATTCATGCCTAGATGCATATGTGTTATTTAGGGGCAGTGGCTATCAACAGGGCCTTGACATGTATAAATATTGCACACACATAGGCAACACAGAGTAGGGTTGTCACCTTAATGAATTCCCAATGTGGGACACTTCTTGTAGTATCATGAGAGTTGGCAGAACAAACCATGCCCATGGCAAGTGCAAAGGACAGGACCTCTCTTGGTCTGCCAATATGAAATCTTATTTCTGAAGCATTTCCCTAGGTTATGCTATGTCTCAGAACATTCAGGTCTTTCTGATGTAAAATGACTGGTTTGTGCAACTATTACACACATGTAGGAAATGTTTGTTGTCCTACACTCTTGAGACCTATGTATTGTTTTAGTTGTTACCACAGGAAACACTTAGCTAAACATGGATGGCAACCTGCATGGTCGGACAGGTGTTGGGTCTAACACAGTCACACTGCTGCAAGGGAATATTCATATGCATACACACACACACACACACACACGCACACACACACACACACACACAACACACACACACACACACACACACACACACACACACATACACACACACTCTCACACACACACACACACACACACACACACACACACACACACACACACACACACACACACACACACACACACACACACACACACTCACTCTCACATTACTGTAAGGAGATACACATACACACACAGTTGCCAGTTCTGTGATTAGAACAACTACCTACCTATTTATGTACTGTAGTGCTACGACAGGCCCTCAAAATAGTATAACCATCATACATGCACACATGGCACCCACACTGCTACAGGGGATATGCTTCACACACACACACACACACACACACACACACACACACACACACACACACACACACACACACAAAACACACACACTTGCCAGTTCTGAAATTTGAACCCCTACCTATCTAGTTGCATGCACTATAGTGCTACATACTTATCCCCTGTGCCATGGAGCTTATGGACCTAGAGAGTGTCTAACTGTGCATCTATGGTGGATGACACCAGCAAGACCTGTAACATAATCCAATGGGGGGATTAGCTTCAGAGGGATATACTTACACACACACACACACACACACACACACACACACACACACACACACACACACACACACACACACACACACTGAGTTGATGTTCATGAGATTAGAACCCATAGTTATCACTATAGTACTACATACTTATCGCGTGCACCACAGAGCTTATGTAACTGGAGAGTGTGTAACTGTGCATCTAAGGTGGATGACATCAGCAGGGCCTGTAAAGTAGGCCAATGGGGGGTTCACAGGTAGGCACAGGCTTTAAAATGCATTTGCATTGCACACACATAGGCAAGGAATACACACAGCAGCAAGGGGATATACTTGCACACACTCACTAAGTTAATGTTGCTGGTATTAGAACACTACCTATATAGTGGTATACACAATAATACTATACTGTTATCGCATGCACCACAGAGTGTATGCATTTGGATAGTGTCCACCACTGCTGTTGGGGTGGATGACATCAGTAAATGCTGACAGGGAGGCCACTGTTGTGGAGCACACTAGTCACAGGGCCATAAAATGAGTGACCATTGCACAGACATAGGCTTGTTGGATGTGGGTATCCTGCTGTATGTAGAATATTTACACAAACACACTCAAGGTGGCTGATGTGAGATGAGAACCCTTACCTACCGATTATTACACACTAGAGCTCACCATATTATTTGCATGTGCCACTGGTTACAGTTGGTGTATGACTGGTTGCAGCACTACATCACTCTATGCCTTTCTTTGTCTCTCTTTCTCTCTCTCTCTCCCCCTTTGTCTCCCTCTCTATATATGGTATGTTGCCCGAATAGCATTGTTGCCTCACAGTAAAAAGTTCTCCCATTCGATTCTTGGCTGGAGCACCTTTTGTGTGGAGTCTGCATGTCCTCCCCATGGTCAAGTGATGTTTAAAGACATGCAGGTATGTGCATGTGTGAATGGTTGTGACTTCTTTGAATGCGTCAGGCTGGTAACTCGGCACTGTAAAAAATCCACTGCCAATCATTAGCAGACCGGAGTTCAGCTGTGGTGACCCCTAACTGGGAAAAGCCGAAAGAATATTAAACTCAACAGATCCAGCTATATCTTATATGTGCCACATACGGATAGATAAGAGTAGTCATGTCTAATGGGGCTAGAGAGAGACAGTTAAGGTATACATAGCTGTCTGTATGCACAGAGATATACGGTCATCACAGTTCTATAGTCAGATGTGGGTTCAGACATGAGCTTAAATTAGCTAAGTGTAGGAGCATGCTCAGTATGACCATCAATACTTACAATGGGACTCCAGGTCAGACCTACCTGTACTCCCATCCAGGATTTTGTGCGGTACAGACAATTGTTTGCTGGACCTGATTAAACAGTCCTGCACCTCCCTGATGTAATACCTGAGGGATTTCCTGGCTGTGTGCTGTCCATAATATCTGACCCATATCTAGGGTGTGTACAGAGTGTATTGGAATGAACAGAGTTTTGCATAACATGTCTGCTACATTTTAGATAGCACTTTGATTTCTTGTCATGTTAGTGGCAGATCATTATAGACTGATGTGAGAAACTGCTGACAGAAATGCGGGTTACCTACTCCATACACTGCAGGGAACCCATGCTACTGCATAAGCTGTTCTATCCTACTCTTTCTACATTTGTCTGGCCAGTAGGTCATCCTTCCCCCTTGTATGTGGGCCTTTGTCATGCCCTGCTCCAGTTCCTGGCTTTGTCCACAGTTGCTGCTCTATGTAGTTGTAGGTATGCTGTGACTG
The DNA here is from genome assembly GCF_019279795.1 of Protopterus annectens. Classification (NCBI taxonomy): domain Eukaryota; kingdom Metazoa; phylum Chordata; order Ceratodontiformes; family Protopteridae; genus Protopterus; species Protopterus annectens. Next base: position 870,166,953 of record NC_056734.1, read on the forward strand.
GGGTAAGAGATGTAACACCACACACAAGGTCATGGACTTCACACCTCTGACTATCCCTGTTTTGCAGGTTGTCCAGCATTATGCCCCGTATATCTGCTGTGGTCCTCAGATGGTTTGTGTTTTACTGTTATTATAAGGCTACATGTTGCCCATACCTCCCAAACTATTACAGCCAAAAATCTAGACAGGGCCATATATAACGGTGGGACACAATCCTAAACATGGGTTCATGATTTTAATATTGATCTTAAAAACGTAGAAAGTTAGTAGAATGGTTTTGCATTAGCATGCATTTTCTAATGGGAATGAAGTCTGCATTTCAACTGTCTGTTATTATTTTCTCACAGCAACCTTTATTGATCTGCCAATAGTTTGCCCGAAAACTGCAATATTATGGCAAACAGAACAGCTATATGAGGCAAATGTGTGGACATTCTGTGAAATTCTGTACATTTGCAAGGTATGGAAGCTGCCCACTGACTTGTTGTAAGTACTGACACAGTTACATGACAGCCTTTATATCCTGGTGCTACACTGTCTTATTACACTATGCTGTTGTACTAGCCACCATTTAGGTTACTCAGAGCTGTGTGCTGTTCATATCTGTGGCCCCCTGTCTCCCCATTGTCTCTGTCTTTGTCCTGCTTTATTGCAGTAAGAAATACTGACATATCAACAGTCTGTAGGACTCCTACCGTAGGTATAGCTCACATACAAAACAATAGGTACAGCCAGTCTCGAACCATGTACCCCATCAACCATGGTTATGTACCTAGCCCACTAAGCCACCAGACAGTCCAGTTTACTTCTTGACACTATCAAGCACAGACATACATAACACATTGACCCCTGCATATTGGGAAAATGGTACATGTCACCAGGTTGATTAGGACAGCCCAGGGATTGTGTGGTCTGCTGCTATTACTTGCAAGCATACTGTTACTGCAGTTGTATGGGAGCATGGGCTGAGGTGTGTTAGGGGTAGGGGACTCTAGCATTGACAGTCAAGCATCTATGCTGTGACTCCGCTGTTTGTAATTCCCTGGCATGGTGCAGTGGGTTTTGTTGGCTTGGGCCTAGTGCATATTATGGGATGGCCAGTATTGGACAGAGAGTTCCTGTTTTCCCACACAGCTGTCAGTTGTCTGCAGCTATCCCGGTAGCCCACTCTATTCCCTTGCATGCATGCAGCAGGTCCATACATACATATGCTACCACAGTCTACTACCCCATTCATTTATTGTACAGAAGAGTGACTTACCTTCTGCCTGCAGCAGTTGAGATAACAGTGATTTTGGCTGTCTCTGTTTGATGCATGCAGTACACAGCCAATGCAGGTTGTGTGGTGTGACTGGCATCATTTTTATTATATATGTGATTCAGAGTAAAGTGTCAGTCCCTAGGATCCTAGGTTGTCAGTACATGTGCTATGCATTGCCTCTTTGCCAAGGCCAGGGCATACTGGCCTGCCTGCACTTGCCTACAGGGACAGCCTCAGGGGGCTCCTCCTCCAACTCCCCCTGTGCTTGTGGGGACCTTGGCATTGGTGGGGGACTGTGTGTCCCTTCCATGTATTGTTCCTGCCGTAGCTGTTTCTGCAGCATCATATTGTGTAGCTTGGCACATACTGTGAATATGTGTGCACATGTGGCTGGACAGTACTGCAGGGCTCCACCAGATATATTGAGGCAGCGGAACCATGACTTAAGCAGCCCAAACACAAGGTCTATGATGTTCCTAGTTTGTGTGTGTGTGTCTCATTATGGTGTTCTTCAGTATGTGTATATACATTTCTGATGGGTGTCATCATCCATGGTTCCAGTGCGTAGCCAGCATCCCCCAGTAGATGGCCATATGGGATGTCCCCCTGACAAATGTCTGGTACAGCTGTAAAGCATGTCAGATGTGGGAGTTGTGATTGCTGCCAGGGCTGCCAGCACACACATTCATGATAATACCCTGGGCATTGCACATGACCTGGCAGTTGATGGAGTGATACTCCTTGCGGTTGATGTAGAACCTACCCTCTTCACCAGGTGGTGCTTTGCTGTGCACATGACTGCAGTCTATGGCACCCAGTACCTCAGGGCAGTGTGTTACATGGTGGAAGAGATGCATATTGCTGACCCTCTCCTTAGGGATGCAGGGTAAAAAATGTGCTTACTGGCATGTGCTTGCATGGCATCTAGGAACTGGTGGTGTACCCTGGATGCAGATTCCTGTGAGACCCCCATTATGTCCCCAGTTGGTGTTTGAAAAGTAGCTGTAGCTAATATTCTAAGGGCTACATCTACCTTTGTTTCCACTGGGACAGGTTTCCATCTGTTGGCGCTGGGTCTGAGTTGAGGGTGGCAGAGCTCAGTGAGTTCTTGTAATATGTCCCTGTCCACTCTATAGCAATCTACTATCTCCAGCTCATGTAGCCTCTGGAAGGTTATCCTGACCTGAACACTCTTTTCCTTTTCAGTCTGAGCCTCTTGTCAACATCAGCTTTATCACTGACCTCAGCCTCAAGCACATACAGATGTAGCAGAGCAGCAGCAGCCACTAGTATTTTGTCAGTTAAAATTCCCAAGTGTATACACCAATGGTGCAGAGTATGTGGGAAAATCAGATTGTAGGGTGTATGCATACGTTACAGTGGTGTGCTGCAGATGTAGCCTATGTGATTGGCCCATTATGCTACATTCCACCTGATAGGTATGGCATTGTTGGTTTGAATGGGCCACTGTCAGTTGAACAGGGCTTATCAGTCATTTCTACCTGATTGGCTTTCCCAGGCTATTTTCTTTTTTTTTTCCTATTTCTTTCACTGCCCACAGCATTAGTGTAAACAATGCTCAACAAGTTTGACACTCCCCCAAGCATGGGCATGCTCAGCATTTCTTAAAACAGCTAAAACAAACACCATGGGGCTAAACACAGCTCAGCAGCATCAGACACCCCCCTACTTAGCTGTGCAAACAGGTGCTGCTGAGTTCCAAGTCGCTTACACACATGGTGATACACACCCCCTTTTGACCTTAGCTATCTCTTGCACTATTATCTACATGGTTCTAGCCCTACCAAGGGTTGTATCTGCAAACTCTGTAGCCCTTTTTGCTATTCAGTAAACCCAGCTCATTTACATACAGCTAATTGCATATACCCTGGAAATTTCCCTAGTCCAGGGCCTGCCTCTTTAGCAACAATTGACACCTGCCATTGTTAGATTCTGCATGATGCCCACTATAATGCAATATTTTTGCAAATGTCTAAATTTCATTTTTTTATATTATTTATTTATTTATTCTTTTGCCATAAAGGCATGTTTGTGCATCGCTGTGTGCAGCACAAATGTAATAGATGTGTTAAAAATATATATATATATTTTTTTAATGATTTGTATTGCCTTCTGGAGTCACTGGCCATAGTTTTGGCCATATGCATGCCTACAGTGCAATATCCACCCTTTTTTGGGCTTTTACAGACACTGTTTAAAATGTACAGTCTGGTACATGGTTTTTATCGGAGTATATTTTTTACACCACCACGACACCTACAAGGGTGCCTTTCTGTTTATTGTATCACAAATCAATCTCATTTGCATGGATTTCACCAGCTTATGAGATGATTTGCATTCTGCAGACACTACCATGTCCACACACTCATGCAAGCCCCTTCTCCCTCTTTACTGGATTGCTTGGTGGCCATGTTCCATGTTGGGGCTGTGCCACTATGCCTACATGGAGAATCGATCCATGTAGGCTTAATTAATTCCCCCAAAGAGTCATTAATTCCCAGGATAACCAAGGCATTAAGTCTCAGCTGCCACATAAGTTTCTTGAGTTCAAGAAATATATTGGGGTCACCCATTAGATCTACTACACTACTCTTATCGATTGCAAAAAATGTGAACTTTTTATAATTTGGGCATCCACTAGTATGTCTACACACGTTGTTTGTAGACTTATTTATTCTAATATCATAAATATGCCCCCTTATCTTCTCTCTTAGTTTTCTGTTTGTCTTTCCACATAGAATACATTACAAGAGCCACAACTAGCAAGATAAACAATGTGAATGGTATTGCAATTACATCACCGTGGGCAGGGGATAGTTTTCCCAAACCCCTCTACCACTATATTGGGTCCCTCATGAATAAATCTACAAATTTTGCAGAACCCACATTTCTCATTGTACCTTGTCAAAACATTAATTTCCTATTGCCATTATCAATCTCTTATAGGGTTTTAATATTTCTGCCTTTACTAAATACAAATACGGGGGCAGCCTCTTAATCTTATCGGGCAATATCAGGTTTCAAAACTGTTTTACAGCACCAACATATCTAAATACATCTTTGCTGTATGGTATCATAAATATTGGAGTGGTGGCATCAAAATATCTATTAGTTTTCCATTCAATAGGTTTCACACCACCATTCAATTCAGTGTGTGACTTACTGTTTATCTTTAAAATAGGTCAAACCGGTCATTACGGAGGTCCACAACCTCCACCTTAACATTCCTTAGAAGTTGAATGGGATATCCTGTCTCAATAAACATACGTATTAAATGGTGGGTTTCTTTGACAAATGCATTATCATCAGATATCAGCCTATATAGTCTCCCCAAGTTTCACAAATGTATATATGATCTTCCACTGAGACCCATCAAAAACAGATCCCCTGGCCAAGTTTATTGATTTTATGTGTAATGGTGTGTTGTAATCAAAGCCTTACATTTTACAAGATTCTTGGCATCTCTTGGAGACCTTAAATAACTTGCAGTTTGATGAAAATATTATATTTATCATAGTGGACATTGTTGACTTATTTTCTGTCATTCCCTGCAGTAATGATATTGAATGTTTTTTTTTTTTTTTTTTTTATCTGAACACACGCCTTTATTCACCCATGGTACCAGAGTAATTTCAACACATTTAAAATTAACCCTGAATAATAACTGTATCTATTTTGAGGGTGAATATTTCCATCAGGTGTCTGGGGTAGCAATAGGTGCTGCTTGCACCCCCATGCCCTCTATGCCAATATTGTATTGGCAGTTTGGGATGAAAATGTAGTGTTTACTCCTGACTTTATATTATTGATGCATGGTTATTACATATTTTTGGATGATGTTTTGATTTTTTGAAGAGGTACCACTGAACAATGGTTAACCTTTTTTTAGCCAATGGCAAAATTCCACCACCTTTTTCAAGTTTACCTACACAATAGGAGTTGATAGAATTAAACAACTATCCTTCTTAAATAGAACTGAATATATGGGTGTTATTTCAACTATCTTTCAGTAAAAACAAAATGAAAACTCTAGCAAAGCTAGAACTTACACTGAGTGATCTCCCAAACCTCTTGTATGAGTGGCACATGGGATAAATACAAATGATCCTTATAAACATCAGGTGCTTCATTTAATTGGCAATTTTGAATGCCCATGACATGTTTCATCATTTTAATGGACAACTTCAGGCCAATAAAGTCAAACCTCACTAGCTGTGAATATGCATATTTCGGCCTTATTGTGACCTCGTCAATACAGCACAAGCCGAGTGTTTGACTAAATATTAGAAACACAGGGCTGTTATACCCAGCTGATGTCCATTATCACTAGGGTCACTGCAAAATTATCCCCAAAAAAAAACTAAAACAATGAATGAGAAGGTCACTGAAAAACCAATCAGTAAAAACAAAATGAAAACTCAAACAAAGCAAAAACTTTCACTGAGTGACTTCCCAGCCTCTTGTATCAGAGGGACATGGGATATATGCAAATGATCTTTATGAACATCAAACGTTTCAGCTAACTGGTGAATTTGACTGCCAATGACTTCTTTCATCATTTTAATGGACAATTTCAGGCCAATTAAGCCAAACCTCATTAGATGTGGATATACATACTTCAACCTTGTTACGACCACATCAGCACAGCACAAGCAAGGTTTTTAACTAAACAGTAAAAACACAGGGCTGGAATACCCAGCTGATGTCCATTATCATTAGGGTCATTGCAAAAATATCCCAAACAACAAACTAACACAATGAGTGAAAAGGTCACTGAAAAAACAATCAGTAAAAACAAAATGAAAACTCTAGATAAAGTAGAACTTTCACTGAGTAACCACCCAAATCTCTTGTATCAGAGGCACATGGGATATATGCAAATGTTCCTTATGAACATCAGGTGTTTCAGTTAATTAGCAATTCTGAATGGCCATGACTTGGTTTATCATTTTAATGAACAATGTTACACCAATAAAGCCAAACCTCACTAACTGTGGAAATGCATATTTCGGCCTTGTTATGACCTCGTCAGCACAGCACAAACAGAGCATTTGAGTAAGCATTAGAAACACAGGGATGTTATACCCAGCTAATGTCCATTATCATTCGGGTCACTGCAAAACTATCCCAAACAACAAAATAAAACAATGAGAGAGAAGGTCACGGAAACACCAATCAGTAAAAATAAAATGAAAACTCTAGCAAAGCTATAACTTTCACTGAGTGACCTCCCAAAATTCTTGCATTAGAAGCACATGGGACATATGCAAATGATCCTTATGAACATCAGGCATTTCAGCTAATTGGCGATTCAGAAAGCCCATGATTTGCTTTGTTGGTTTAATAAACAATTTCAGGCCTATAAAGCCAAACCTCACTAGCTGTGGATATGTGTAGTTCAGCATTGCTATAACCTCATTAACACAGCACAAGCAGAGTGTTTGACTAAGCATTAGAAACACAGGGCTGTTATGACCAGATGACGTCCATTATCATTAGGGACACTGCAAAAATAACCCGAACAACAAACTAAAACAATGAGTGAGAACTTCACTGAAAAACCAATCCGTAAAAACAAAATGAAAACTCTAGAAAAGCTAGAACTTTCACTGAGTGACCTCCCAAAACTCTTGCATCAGAGGCATATGGGATATATGCAAAAGATCCCTACAAACATTAGGTGCTTCAGCTAATTGGCGATTCTGATTGCCCATGACTAGTTTCATCATTTTAATGGACAAGTTCTGCTCGATAAAGCCAAAAGTCATTAGCTGTGAATATGCATATTTCGGCCTTATGACCTCCTCACTATAATACAGAGTTTTTGACTAAACATTAGAAATATGGGGCTGTTATACCCAGCTGATATCCATTATCATTAGGGTCACTGCAAAAATATCCCAAACAAACTAAAACAATGAGTGAGAAGGTGACTGAAAAACCAATCAGTAAAAACAAAAAGAAAACTCTAGCAAAGCTATAACTTTCACTGAGTGAGCTCCCAAATCTCTTGCATCAGAGGCACATGGGATATATGCAAATGATCCTTATGAACATCAGATGTTTCAGCTAATTGGCGATTCTAAATACCTATGACTTGTTTCATCATTTTAAAGGACAATTTCAGGCCAATAAAGCCAAAACTCACTAGCGGCGGATATGCATATTTTGACCTTGTTATGTTCTTGTCAGCACAGCATAAGCAGAGTGCTTGTCTAAGCATTAGAAACACAGGGCTGTTATACCCAGCTGATGTCCATTATCATTAGGGTCATTGCAAAATATATCAAACAACAAACTAAAACAATGTGTGAGAAGGTCATTGAAAAACCAATCAATAAAAACAAAATGAAAACTCTAGCAAAGCTAGAACTTTCACTGAGTGACCTCCCAAAACCCTTGTATAAGAGGCATATGGGATATACGCAAATGATCCTTATGAGCATCAGGTGTTTCAGCTACTTGGTGATTCAGAATGCCCATGACTTGTTTTGCCATTTTAATGGACAATTTCAGACCAATAAAGCCAAACCTCACCAGCTCTGGATATACATTTTTCAGCCTTGTTATGACCTCATCAGCACAGCACAAGCAGAGTGTTAGACTAAGCATTAGACACACAGGGCTGTTATAGCCAACTGATGTCCATTATCATTAGGGTCACTGCAAAAATATCCCAAACAACAAACTAAAACAATAAGTGAGAAGGTCACTGAAAACCCAATCAGTAAAAGAAAAATGAAAACTCGTGCAAAGCTAGAAGTTTCACTGAATGACCTCCCAAACCTCTTCTATCAGAGGCACATATATGATATGCAAATGATCCTTATGAAAAAACAGGTTTTTCAGCTAATTGGTAATTCTGAATGCCCATGACTTGTTTTGTCATTTTAATGGACAATTTCAGTCCAATAAAGCCAAAGCTCACTAGCTGCAGAGATACATATTTCAGCCTTGTTAAGATCGCACCAGCACAGCACAAGCAGAGTATTTAACTAAGCATTAGAAACACAGGGCTGTTATACCCAGCTGATGTCCATTATCATTAGGGTCACTGCAAAAACATCCTGAACAACAAACTAAAACAATGAGTGAGAAGGTCACTGAAAATCCAATTAGTAAAAACAAAATGAAAACCCTAGCAAAGCTAGAACTTTGCTCCCAAACCTCTTGTATCAGAGGCACATGGGATATATGCAAATGATCCTTATAAACATCAGGTGTTTCAGTTAATTGGTGATTCTGAATGCCCATAACTTGTTTCATTGTTTTAATGGACAATTTCAGGCCAATAAAACCAAAAATCAATAGCTGTGGAAATACATATTTTGGCCTTATGACCTCATCAGCATAGCACAGAGTATTTGACTAAGCATTAGAAACATGGGGCTGTTATACCCAGCTGATGTTCATTATCATTATTGTCACTGCAAAAATATTCCAGACAGCAAACTAAAATAATGATTGAGAAAGTCACTGAAAAAACAATCAATCAGTAAAATCAAAATGAAAACTAACAAAGCTAGACCTTTCACTGAGTGACCTCCCAAACCTCTTGTATGAAAGTCACATGGCATATATGCAAATGATCCTTGTGAGTATCAGGTGTTTCATCTAACTGGCAATTCTGAAAGCCCATGACTTGTTTCAGCATTTTAATGGATAAGCTCAGGCCAATAAAGTCAAACCTCACTATCTGTGGAAATGCATATTTCAGCCTTGTTATGACCTCGTCGGCACAGCACAAACAAAGTGCTTGACTAAGCATTAGAAACACAGTGCTGTTATACCCAGCTGATGTCCATTATCATTAGGGTCACTGCAAAAATATCCCAAGCAACAAACGAAAACAATGAGTGAGAAGGTCATGGAAAAACCAATCAGTAAATACAAAATGAAAACTCTAGCAAAGCAAGAACTTTCACTGAGTGACTTCCCCAACCTCTTGTATCAGAGGGACTTGGGATATATGCAAATGATCCTTATGAACCTCAAGTGTTTCAGCTAACTGGCGGTTTTGACTGCCCATGACTTATTTTGTCATTTTAATGGACAATTTCAGGCCAATAAAGCCAAATCTTATTAGCTGTGGATACACATATTTCGGCATTATTATGACCTCATCAGCACAGCACAAGCAGAGTTTTTGACTAAGCATTTGAAAAACAGGGCTGTTATACCAAGCTGATGTCCATTATCATTAGGGTCACTGCAAAAATATCCCAAACAACAAACTAAAACAATGAGTGAAAAGGTCACTGAAAAACCAATCAGTAAAAACAAAATGAAAACTCTAGAAAAACTAGAACTTTCACTGAGTAACCTCCCAAACCTCTTGTATCAGAAGCACACGGGATATACGCAAATGATCATTATGAACATCAGGTGCTTCAGCTACTTGGCGATTCAGAATGCCCATGACTTGTTTTGCCATTTTAATGGACAATTTCAGACAAATAAAGCCAAACCTCACCAGCTCTGGATATGCATATTTCAGCCTTGTTATGACCTCGTCAGCACAGCACAAGCAGATTGTTAGAGCAAGCATTACAAACACAGGGCTGTTATACCCAGCTGAGGTCCATTATCATTAGGGTCACTGCAAAAATACCCCAAACAACAAAAAAAACAATGAGAGAGAAGGTCACGGAAACACCAATCAGTAAAAACAAAATGTAAACTCTAGCAAAGCTAGAACTTTCACTGAGTGACCTCCCAAAACTCTTGTATTAGGGGCACATGCAAATGATCCTTATGAACATCAGGTGTTTCAGCTAACTAGTGATTCAGAATGCCCATGACTTGTTTCATCATTTTAATGGATAATTTCAGGCCAACAAAGGCAAACCTCATGAGCTATGGATATACATATTTCAGCCTTTTTATGGTTTCATCAACACATTACAAGCAGAGTGTTTGACTAAGCATTGGAAACACAGGGCTGTTATTTCCAGCTGATGTCTATTATCATTAGGGTCACTGCAAAAATATCGCAAACAACAAACTATAACAAAGAGTGAGAAGGTCACTGAAAAACCAATCAGTAGAAACAAAATGAAAACTCGAGCAAAGCTAGAACCTACAGTGAGTGACCTCCAAAACTTCTTGTATTAGAGGCACATGGGATATATGCAAACAATCCTTATGAACATCAGGTGCTTCAGCTACATGGTGATTCTAAATGCCCATGACTTGTGTTGTCATATTAGTGGATAACTTCAGGCCAATAAAGCCAAACCTCATATTAGTGGATAACTTCAGGCCAATAAAGCCAAACCTCACTAGCTGTGGGTACTTCAACTATCTTTAGAAAGTACACATTTTCCAACTTGTATCTCCATTTTAGCAGTTGTCACCCATTTCATCAAAAAAGGTCAATTATTAAAGACCAAATGGTGAGACTATCTAAGTTGATATCTGATGATAATGCAATTGACAAAGAGATCAACCATTTAATATGTATGTTTATTGACAGAGGATATCCCATTCAACTCATAAGCAATGTTAAAGTGGAGGTCATGGCTCTTTGTAATGACCAGTTTGCACCTATTTTAAAGATAAAGACTAACCCCGGGATTCATGAAGCTTGCGCCAGGTGCAGGCGTAGCATAGGTGGCATAACACCAAATATGGCCGCTGAGCAATTCAGGTACGATCGAATTCCATGTGCACTACCGGCGTACGACAGATCTGCGTAGCTCCTGGCATAGGCATGCAAATCACCCCATCCACCATACTGCAGCATGCAAATGAAGGTACATAGCGATTCATGAAGTGGCGTAGGTGTAGCGTAAGCTTACAGAAATGTAAACCAAAAAAAATGGTTTACGTATTGACAAAAAGAACATCGTAGCCATGGAAGCGGACCAGACTCATGTATAACAATGTTAACATATGTCAATCGCTAAATATACAGCTAATGGCATAAGAAACGATGCACAACACATACTAAATAACATTTAATGTCATGGCCACAGTAATGCAAAGGACAACCGTAGGGCATGTGTGTGCAAATGGGAACACAAGGAAAATATATACAAATGTCATAAAATAGCAATGTAACAAAAATCATGATTTCACCATAATAGTCAATGTTATGCATGCTACATCACAATCAAGCTGTAAGGGTTTCTAAGGGCCTGTGACATCATTCGGTGCAGTAACTATGAATTAGTAGTCAATGCCATGCAAATGAGGCAAGTAATAGTGAATCGCAAATGTCCCACCGGCCGAAGGATGTACAATATGGCGCAGTGCTACAACACCGAGGAATGGTCTGTAGGAATACATGACATCAGCAGTGTGGTGTGCCACTGCAGCTGTAAGCACATTGGAGCAATGCAAATCCAGGCTGCCCATTGCTAAGCAAAGCCACAGGACACGGGCGTGGATGTAGGTATAGCTTTGCTCAGCTGAGAGCACACATGGTTCCCGAAAGCGCATGTGTACGTGGATGAAAACGTGCCAGAATCCCGGTAAGAGGACTCACGCGCCGCGCACCACAGGCCAAAAAGGAAGTTTAGGGGAAGACAATAGGGAAATGTGACAGTAGGGTAATAGGAGTAGAACCGAGCAATTAACACCTATTAACTCATAGTGGGCAGTTGACACCAGCTAACAAGACTGCTAGCAACAACCTGCAGAACAAGATAGGGGAGGTTTCGGATTGCAGAGAAAAGAGAACTATAATTGTCGAGCAAAGCAAACCTGCAGTAGATTGGCAATAGAACACATTTGGCAAGACAATCCTGGTTCGGGAAAGTACAAAACAAGAAAGCAGGCTGCTGGATGCATGCCAGACAATGGGAGGGGGAACTGTTAAGAAAAGCGGAGGCAAGGGATAGAGGTAATCCATGGCAGCTAAATGTAATGTAAAACCAAAGGCAGCACAATAGCAGTATCCGTGGTAAAACACAAGATACCCTGCAGCCCCTAATGTACATACACACCCTATGACATCATCAGTGTTCAAAGCACAATAGTATAAAGTGTGAAGGCACCTCACACACACTTGTGTATTCCCAAAAACTGCACCATTGGTGTAAACAGACGGGGAACTTTTACAATGTACATGTTGGGAGCTGCCATAGCTGTGATTCATCAACATGTGTTGGAGACTGAAGGTGTTGTGGAGGATGATGCTGACAACCACCTCAGGCCTCAGTGGAGGAGAAGTGTGTTCAGACCAAGGGTAACTTACCAGGGGCTACAAGATCTGGAGATAGTAGAGCATTACAGGGTGGACAGGGACATCATACAGCAAATAGTGGAGCTGTGCCGGTCACGCCTGAAACAACAGAGGGGAACCCATCCCAGTGGACACAAAGGTATGTGTAAGCCTGAGAATACTAACTACAGGTACATTTCAAAGGCCAATTGGAGATATTATGGGGATCTCACAGGCATCAGCATCCAGGGTACCCCACCAGTTCCTGGATGCCATGTTACCACATGCCAGTGAGCATATATACTTCCCCCGAACTCAGGAGGAGTTGGCCAGCAATATGCATCTCTTCCACCATGTGGCACACTACCCGGAGGTACTGGGTGCAATAGACTGCACGCACATACATATCAAGTCACCACCCGGAGACCATGGTAGGCGCTACATAAACCACAAGGGATACCATTCCATCAACTGCCAGGTCGTGTGCAATGCCCAGGGCATTATTACGGATGTGTGTGCTGGCAGCCCTGAAAGCTACCATGATTCCCACATCTAGCATGCCTCACAGCTGTATCAGGTATTTGTCAGGGGGGGACATCCCATATGGCCATCTTGTGGGGGATGCTGGCTATGCACTGGAGCCGTGGATGATGACTCCCATGAGAAATGCACACACACCCATGCAAGCACGCCATAATGAGGCACACGCACAAACCAGAATCATCATAGAGCGTGTGTTTGGGATGCTGAAATCACGATTCCATTGCTTGGACATATCTGGTGGAGCCTTGCAGTACTCTCCAGGCATGTGTGCCCACATCTTCATTGTATGTGCCATGCTACATAATATGATCCTGCAGAAACAGCTGCAGCAGGGACATAATGGTGAAGGCCCTCACAGCCCACTGCAATTGCCAAGGCCATCACAGGCACAGAGGGATTCAGACCATGAACACCCTGTGCCAGCCCCAGTAGGCAGACGGAGGCGTGCCCAATGTGCCCACGCCTTGGCAAAGAGGGAACGTATAGCACATACACTGACAGTGTAGGCCCCTATGGACTGACACACTTCTCTACCTGCACACACAGTAAAATGGATGGCACACACACACGACCACCTGCAAATTGTAATGTATAGGTGACCTACTGTATGAATCCTACATAGGCAGCCCTCAACTATTGCACACACAACAGCTATTGGAACAAGGAAAGTCAACACCTGAACAGCAAACGAAGCTAACAGCATATATTGATACTGTATGTATAGGTGCCTAGGTACATTGGTAGGTACATGCCCGATTGTCAGAGGCTATGCAGCAGCCTAGGCAAAATGTGTCTGCTATCGCCACTCCATCGGTCAACCAACTGTCCCTCTGTGGAGCAGAGCCAATATCCGGATCCACGTGTGTAACCACTGTTCCCCACCTACTCTGCATGGATTCCCCGGTGTGTTAATGATGGCCTCCATATAGTGTAAGTAGGAATGGAGTGCCAAAGCATGGGGTGTACCCATGACAGGTATCTGCCACCCCAGCATTCTCCAGTTATGGTTGTGTTAAGGTGTAGAACATGACAGTGTGCGGCTCACTCTGACATAAATTCCCAATGCTGGAGCACATCCATTAAACATCACTTGGGCATACCATGAAGTGGTATCATCCATATGTAAACAAAGTGAGTTACACATTTGACTGCAGTATGGAGGAACGGCCATACTACAGTCCACATACAAAACACCATTAACACTTGTGCAAACAACAGATAACCAAGTGGTAAAGCTACTGACTGTGTCGTGTATGTACCCGGTTCCACGTCATGCAAGGTCCGTAATGTAATCCCGATGGCACAAATAATGGATGTTGGATGTAGGTCATTACAGCACGTGGAAGCACATGTTAGTGGGTTAATGCGGCGGCAAATGATGCTAAGCGTCTATCAAACAGGACTACGTGGATATGCGCAAAACAGGTGTAAGCTTTGCAGAATTCAGCGCAGATCATGGTCATGGATGTCCAGAACAGGTGAAACCAGCATTATTCAGTCATGTACTAACAGTTCCTGCTCTGAGAGGTAAAACGCCCATTGGCAGGAGTAGAACACGCAACCATGTACACACTCACCCACCAGCAAGCTACCTGAGATGTACCAACGGCAGGTGTGTATTGTGACAGGTTAGAACACAAAAGTGGGGGTTCAGCAAACAGAATACACCGCCATGTACCCAACGAAAGGTCTGTACACACTCTCTCCTCTTCTCCCTGTCTATCTAACATATATATATATATATATATATATATATATATATATATATATATATATAATAGAGGGATAGAAAGGGTGATAGAGAGATGTATGTCGATATATACGGAAATACATATATCTGCGAAATATAAAGACAGGTTAACGACATGTACACAACCATGGCTGTACATATGAATAGGATACTGCCAACTATCGAATGCTTTACATGCCCACACACGTAATCACAAGGATGAAAGATAGAAAGATCACAGTACCTGAACAGTATAACCGCGAGTAATATTATCACAATGTCAAGGGACATGTAGTTATTGCTGCCAGTGCTGCGGTCCAGGTAGGTACTGTGTATAAGTGTGGTTCCGACTGCTGTAGTGTGTGTAAGTTCTTGTTGAGAGTGCGTTGCGTGTTTCTGTGGGATTGTAACGTGTGTGTGTTTTTTCATTGTGGGTCTGTTTGTGCAAACTCGGAGGTAGATTATTACAGTAGTTGTGGTCATATTCGGCCTTAAGCATACGGTTACTACCTGTTCCACTTTGAGAGGGACAGTCCCTCTTTGGGCAGTTGTGTCCTGACAACAAATATTAAAAATGGCAAATGTACCATGATTGTAGGACATAGTGATGTCCGATATATGAAGTAATAGTTGCATGTAATAGTTATGTCCGTCTCTCAAATACGTAAATTTGTGAAGAAACATAATAAGCAGCTAAAGTGATACAAGAATAAAAGGTACAATGTAGAGCAAAAGCAAGTTCTATCCTATGTACTGACAGCATTTGTGTAGGCCTCTAGACCCTGATGTGTGCCCAACAAATGTCTCAATATGGCCAATTGGAAAGGTGACAACCCAGGACAAAGAGTAGGAGTCACCAACACAACAGCAATGAGTGCAAATACTTGTGACAGAAATACACAAGACAGCTTTCATGTAGCAACAGTTCAGTACATATTGATGTATTTGGGAGGGATTGAAGGATCAACATCACTTGCATGCTATGTAGGAACCAATTAACAATGGTTTAATGACTAAGCCTGCAATAACCATAGTATTAGTCTACTAAATGACAGGTCTTCAATGAGGGAAGGGGCCCCCACACACATATGGAATATGTATAAATGCAGTCCCCACAAACCTTTATCTGCTATGTACACTCACCTACATCTGCCCCACAGCCGAAACAATTGCAATACAGACTGTAATAACATCAGAAACATCCACTCACTCAATGACATCTGCAGAAGTGTTAACATACCTTGTGAGAGACACACTTGTAATGGCGTCATGTGAAATCATTGCTGTTGTACAATGGAACAGATGCCGATGTAACAGGTTTCATTTGCAATAGTCTCATAACAGATGGTTGAGATAACAGCTACATTCACATGTAGAACTATTTACTGTAGCCGTCACACACAATCCACGGGGGACATGATTTCAGAGTATCCAGGTCTCTCCATATAGCTGTTGCAATTTACCACAATATAATACATCCAGATCATCACCCTCGAAGGTAGGGCAAAAGGACAATGCCCAAGTGGAGTATTCAATTATACACCACTGTTGCCGTGTAATTGGCCAATGGAGTAGCTGCACAGCTGATGTGCATGTAATAATTTACTCCGGAACACCAATTGGTGGCAGGATACCACATATTACAGGTATCCACGTATAAAACGAGGGCTTGCCATACATTCAAATTGTATGCTCATACCATTGAATCGTTTAAAGAGGAAAGGTGTAACACAGATAGTATTGTATACTCGGACCACTAAGAAAGTATGTAGAACACTCAGTATGTTAGTGTATGTAGTGCCTGTGCTGTGGAAATGGGAGTGTATGCAATGCAGACAGTGGGAAAAGGTATTATGTAGTGATGTCTTGTCGAGCATAGTAACCCTTGTAGAAATTGTGTGTACTGCTGTGTGCCACAAGGTAAACACCCCAGACACCACAAGGGATGCTACATAAGGGCTTTAAACATAACAATTGAACTCCAGCCACTGTTGGTGGTAGGGTATGTCCAACAAGTATGTGCCATAACAGGGGATAGCGTATGTTGATATACAGTAACAGTAGGCATATTTATGGACGTATAATGAGAATAACATGCCTAAAGTGGTCCCACTGTGCAATTATGCTTTGCATCATGGGATATGGTTTCAAATATGTGTAAAGTACAGTATTGTAGGTAGATAAGTCAAATATTTTACATAGCATGACTGGTATATTATGCAAACATAAGGTATGTGTATTGGACTGTACAATACACATTAACAGGATACATATGTCTTGTAGTCACCAGACAGTGTAACAGCATGATAGCTAATTGAAATGGAAGAGCTACACAATAAACCATGCACAAAGGACATGTAATAGCGTCATAGATTCACAGTTAGGTACTAAGCTGTCTGGCCAAGTCCATTTGTAAGCCCTAATACAGTGTTGTCACTGATGGCACCTCCCTAGGTTACCGTCCTGTGCTTTTGACCAGCACAGCCATTTGTTTCCTGCACCTGTGTACCGTACAGCCACTGCAGTAATCCCTGGCGTACATGTCTGTCCCCCATCCACCCATCGAGGTACCTCATGAAGAGTGCTAGTGAGTGTCCCTGTCTGATGTACATAGGAATCATGTTCCAAAAGCATGGTGGGTGTCCGTTTCAGGAATGTATCCCTCCAGCATGTGCTACTCATCGTAGCATTTGGGTACATATCCCAGAGCATGTTGCTCTTAGTGGCCTTTGCTTATGTTGCTTATGAGGAGCATATCCATCAATATTGTTGTGTACATGGGCCTTGTATGTTCAGCAGAGGTCACCTCCGAGTATGCAAATGACTACAGTTGGGTTCCAGTAGTTGTGCTGCATACGTCCTCCTTTGGAGGTGAGCAATACTGTTGGTGTGGTAATGTTGTGGTATTTAAAGCTATTGCTGTCCCGTAAGGTACACCCCAAAGGGGTTGTTGTACCAATGAATGTGTTTCATAAGTCAGGAGTAAAGAGGTACAATGGCAGGCTTTGTTCCAGCTACAAACCAGTAAAGGTTATGGTGGCCATGTAGAAGGATATCCACGCCCTCTTGGCAATAGGTTATCAAAGGAGTGGGTGGTATCTATGTGTGTAGTATGATCTCTTATAATGTCACATGTATGTAGGGGACCACCACCTATGTGATAGTCACACGGTGATTGTTGTAATCCAAAGGGTATGTCTATGCACTGTCTGCCATGCTGCTTGAGGCCATGTTACCGAAGGCATGTATCTGTCACAGTGATATCCGTATGGAGGGTGTGTATATTAGCTGGTGAATCAATCATGGCCCTTAGTTTGCAGTCGTCTGGAAACCTATTCAGGGAAAGTCCGTCTGTGCTGGAATGTACCTCAGGGAAGTCCATAACGAACATGAGAGTCCCTATGACTGAGGACTGGGGTATGCCAATTGTAACTGATGTACAGTAGGAACTATGGTATGCTACCCTCACTGTGTGTGTCCCGTCAGTGAGCCACTGTGCATAACATCCCAGGATGTATGGGTCACTGTGCAGGTGGATGTGTATAGTGACAATACCAGAATGGTAAACAGTGTTGACAGCCAATGAGAGGATAAGGTAGGCTGTGTGGATCCCCTTACCATCATCTACGACCTTGGTAACTGTCTTGCAGGACTCTACCAGGTTTAGGAGCCATGTTGCGGATCTAACAAATCCAACCTGGGTGGTATCAAAGGTGTGCAGGCCAACAATGTCTCTGTGAAGGACTTCCATGATGATGTTCTCAATAGCCTAGCAGAACAGTCTAGTCAGGTGTATAGGGCAATAGTTCTTCTGGTCCATTGTGGCACCACCTCTGTGGAGTGTGATAACTGTTGCTGTGTGCCAGTCAGGGTCCACAATGCCTGATACAAGGCTACTAGTGAATCTGGTTCTCAAGTGGGGATCCATGTCATTCTGAGGTTTGTGTAAAATGCAGCCTGGGATGTAGGATGGTCACATGGAGTGTGTGTTCCAGGCTTTAGAGAGAGCAGGTCTGAATGGCGTAGTTGTGACTGCAAGGACTCTGCATTGATCCTGTATAGATGTGGGCCCATGAGGGTGTGAGAGGGGTGTAACGTTAGCTGCCAGGTTGTTGCTAATATCAGTCAGTTCTGTAATGTGTCTGCCTAACCGTTGTATGTCAGAGCAGATGTGGGTATTGCTATCAAGAGTAGTGACATACCTCCATAATGCTTAGTGGTAGTCCTTTGAATGTGTCACAGTAATGTTGATGTAGCTAGTGTTGGTGGATGTAAGAAGGGATCCCAGGATCCAACTGAGGCTGACTAGGGAGCCACACCACCCCTGGGAGTGTACCCTACTTTGCAACTGTCTCCTCCTGTCGTGCAGTATGTCCATGGCAGTGGACCCCCAGAGGGGCATCCATTATGTGGTGGGTACTGTCATGGCTCTGTGTGGGATAGCATGATCCATGCAGTTGTGTAAGTGCTAATGAAGTGCAGTTGGGAATGTTTCTGTGTGGAGGTGTGTACATCCCTGTGACATATGGACACACCTCTGCCGTGGGTGTTGTTGTCCTGGTTACATGACTGAAAGGTGTGGTCTGTGTAATAGCCTGTCAGTGCAGGGGTGTTCTCCGGAGTCTAGAAGCAGGTCACGGTCACTGCAGAGACATCAAAGAGGTCCATTATAAGGAGTGCCTCGGATAAGTGCATGTGAGATGGAGATGTCAAGCACTGAGTAACAATACCCTCAGGTTTTGCTTGCTTGTACTTGTTCAGGTGGTGAATATGTGTCTGAAATGTGTCTAAAACAGGCAGTATAGGAGCAGCAAGAGCTTGAGATGTTAACCATAATCCCAGGGCCGACAGGTGCAGGACATCTGTGGCAAAGCATTGAGGACTGTTGACCATGTTAGTCATAGCAGACAGATACTGGATACCCTTGGAATGACACCAGATGCATAGGCAACTGTTGACGTGAATAATTCCGTTGTTCCACTGTGTTATCAGTCAGGAATAACGCAGAATGCTTCTCAGGGCTAGGGCGATACCTGCCTGGGCTACAAGATCGGAGAGCAATTGCATGTCCCTGTACATGTAGTCCAGGAAGTGGCATCTCAGGGCACTCACACTAATGTGGAGAATGACAGCCATATTGTACCTGTTGAGGAATGACCTGAGTGCATAGGTCACATTGTGGATCCTGTTACCCGACAGCCAGATGTCAGTGACTATCACCTTGCGTGGCCTGCTGAGTGGGACTTCAGTGTGACCGCCTACAGAGTCACCTATGACCAGTGTGTTGTGTATGTTATAACACCCTATTGGCTGTAGTTGACGGGCACACATGAGTCTGTGGCCTATAAGCAATTGGTGTTGTGTTTGGTGATGGGGGCTGCGTCTGTTGCCTACATAGAGTAGTATGGTGTGGCTCCGCAAATGTTGTACTCTTACTATGTGTGGCCTGTGGTGGTGGAGATCTAGTGAGACTATGTGATGAGTGGTGTGTGCTGCAAATGTTTAACATCCCCACATGATTGTCAGGGTAAGTCTGTGTTGGAGAGAGCATTACCTCCAGCATGGCTACATATGTGCATCTCCCACAGGCTGTAGTGTCGTATGTTAGGAGGTGAGCATTGACTGCGTACATGAGCCGATTGGTATATTGCCACATGTTGCCCACAGTCATCATATAGACAGGCAATAACACTGGTAATTGACATTTGGACATGCCTGTCTAATCAACCAGTACTCACAAGATATGGGAGGTAAGTGTGTACAACAGCTGTCGTACTGCAAGCATGCTGGAAATGTAAGGAGAAACAGCGTTTACCAGGAGGAAATGAGTAGGTTTGAGTGATAAAGTAATTAGTAGCTCATGAAGTGTGTACATGTTCTGAACAAGTGCTGAGCATGCATAAGCAATACAGATAGGGTGTTGGCTAATTTCAACTCACTGCCCCCCCAATAGGTACACAATCATAAATCCATGAACATGACTGAGCCCCTGAAACATAACTATCATGGTACAAGGTACACTCTGGCTGCATGTGACCTGTCCAAATACCCGGTCGTACAATACACATATGGCAAAACAGTTGGCTCTACACATACACTGCCATGTAAAACATAGGTTCATGGCAGTCAGTGAAAATAGGGAATGGATCACATTAACAGTCATCACAACCCACAAAGTGGAGATGCCACTCATAATGGGAGGCACAGCACTATCACCCTGCTGAGTATGGTCTGAAAGCCTATGAACCTTAATCAACATAGATGTTGTTAGCAGTACAGCTGTAGATTGCAGTACTGATGTATACACACCGCAATGCATACCTGTGACAGGTCAGTGGACATCATCACACATACTGGGCTGGATTCACAAAACCTCCGTGTAAGACTTAATATGTCTTACTCGGAGGCTGCAGTTGAATGGTATGACATCAGCGTGCCATGAATATTCATGAGGGCACGCTGACTCATCCGTAACTCTTACACGGACTGAGTAGGCAAGCAGGGGGCATGTCCGACTGCCGAGCAGTCTAAAAAGTCCACGCCCCTGCAAGGTTTTAAAAAGCATAATGTCAACAGACAAGAGCGAGTCCGCTCAAATGTACATGCACCCAACACCACACTCCCTGACACTGTAAACCCCCATCAGAGTTATAAAATGGAAAAAAATATTATTTTTTTAAATCCACGATATAGCTGCCCGTATTTGCGCTTGTTTGCACGGGTGTGCCCATTGCTTAACCACAGTTAGCAATTGTGACATTGAAGAGCATATAAGAACTACTTATGCAAATTAATCCAAATAGCAATAGCGTAATGGTAGAGTGTATGCCCAAAGAGAAGGCATTCATGGTTCAAGTCCTAGCACTCCCCTTCTTATTTATGTTTTAAATCAGTATTTGAAATAATACCAGACAAATATGATTAAAATGTTATTAAAAGCAGTGACATGGCCAATGTATCAGCGAACAAAATATATATTTTTAAAAGACCCAGATATATAATAGCCTGCCATTAAGCAACATTTTACACAGCTAAACAGAGGTGCCCATAGTTTAATAGTGCTATACCCATCTAAACAGTGGTGCCCATAGTTTACTAGCGCTTTATCCAGTTAAACAGAGTTGCCCATAGTTTACTAGTGCTTCACTCAGCTAAACAAAGTTGCTAATAGTGTAATAGCACTTTACCCAGCGCAACAGAGTTGCCCAAAGGTTAAAAGTGCTTTACCCAGTGCAATGTGTTTGCGCGGACGTGCGCGCCGCACCAACCAGGGCACCAGGGAGCAACATAGAGCTAGGATGCTTAAACGCAGCCACACCCCCTAGCCTGTCTAGACAGTATTAAAATAAAAGAGTGACAAGGTTCGAACCCATGACACTGTGCATCATAATCAAACCACAGAACCACTAAGCCATGACAACTTAGGAGAAACAGCAACTATTAGCGTACATATACATAGAAATGGTAGATTAACCATTACTAAGCAGGTCTGCAGTCAGCTTAGAATTCTCAAAAATGGCCAATCACAGAAAAGTGCGGGAAATGCAGCATATTTAAGCCCCATAGGCGGGAATACTCACCATAACTGATTGTGGTACCCACTTGCAGTCAGGATGGCAGGCGTCGGAGAGGGTAATCGCTTTAGAGCACAAAGGTGGGGCATTGAGGAATCTAAATATATGGTTTGGCTCCTAGTCCACCAACATGAAGGCCGACTCATGCAGGGCCAGGTTCAATGGAGAGCATACAAGGCAGAGGCGTGGAACCAGTTGGCACATGATCTTACCAGTGCCACAGGCATTCCCAGGACTGGTGAGCAGGTCCATCACCACCATGCGGACCTGAAGCATCGAAAGGAGGACCAACTGAACCGATGGATCCAGGAGGCCTGTCATATGCCCAATGCCCCACTATTGAGTAAGTATCCATGTAATTAAGTATGTAAGAAATGCTATCCTAGCCTATAGTATGGATAGATATGTTCCAATATCCCTTCATTTATATTACAGCTGCAGGTGTTCGTTCCACAAATCGGCAAGCCTATGCTGATAGGCTGTTAAGGCTGTGCCACCAGGCAGGTTAGTAATTATTCAGCCGGTATTATTATAGAATATAAGTGAGACAGCCTGTAAAAGAGTTCAGTGTTGTAACCCAGTAATAAAAATCAAATAAGCCTAGAATAAAACTTCTGTTAGTATTCTAAGATCAGATAAGTGATGCAGCCTGAAAAAGAGTATTGTAATCCATTAATAAAGAGTAAACAAATCTCAAATAGAGCTTCCACCTGTATTGTAATATCAGATAACTGCTTCAGCCTGAAAATGAGTGCTCTAATCCATCAATAAAGGACAGACAAGTCTTGAATACATCCTTGTATACACTGTCATATGAAATAAGTGAGTCAGCTGGAAAGGATTGTTGTAACCCAGTAATAAACGGTAATAAAGCCTGGAATTAAGTACCATCCTGAAATGTAAATATAAAATAAGTGAGAGTGTGTGAGAAAGAGTTTGAAGCTACCAATAAAGGTGTAAGAAGTCTGGAATAAAGGTATACTGCATGCACTACATAATAAAATGAATGAGACAGCCACAACCAAAGAGTGAAATGTTGTTAATAAAGTACAATACCTGGGCTGTGTCTGTCCCACATTTTGCATATGTTGTTGTACCCTTGCATTATGGAGATGGTATGGTTGTATGAAATGCTGAACATCCACAGTTGTCTAGGCCCATATAAACTGGCTGATGGGAATGTCAGTATCTCAGAAGAATATTTATAGTCCACAACTGTTTCATGTATAGTATGTACATGTTAATCCGGTACATGAGCAGCTTGTGCTTGTGATCCCACAAATGTCAGTGTGTTGCTAGAACTGTACGTAACTGCTTAAATGTAGCAGGATACTTTACCTGAACACAGCCAGATATGAACATATATGAATACAAATGGAATGTATATTAATGTAGCAGTAACATCTCCATCACCAACATTTCTGAGGTTACATACAGGGAACTGTACTAATACATGTAGGGGATATATATCTGCATCTAGTAGGAATGTACAGTATATGTATAGGTATTTTAAGTTGTTAATGTAATATTTTACCACCCTATGTTATGTTCACAAATGATGCCATTCCATACCAAACTGGGTATGTGTATTCACAATTAATTCATATGGACATTTGTCCTGTTGGTTTATACATATCTGCATGTACGTTGATGCATGTGCCCTGTTCACATATCCAAACCTGATGGCCTGTTGCCACCAATCAACCCTGCATGCTGTTGGAATGTCCACTGTTGTTCGAAATATGCATGTGTTATGCTTACTGTTCAATGTTTGGAATTCATGTGTGTTTGGTTAATGGGAATACTAATGCATGCTGTTACAACTAATTTGGAATGGTATTGTTTGTTACTAACCCAAAATGCCATTAAATACTGATAAACATAGGACAACTGGGAAGGCGGGTCCCAGCGGACCCACCTCTCCCACCTCAGCTGGCGATTGCACATGGCACCAGTGCCCAGCCCGGGACATCCTCCTCCGGTGGCTCTGTGCCACCTTCGGGTGGAAGCGCAGCAGGGGATGGAACTCGCCCCCCCTCTGCAAGCGTGGCCGGAGGAGAGCCTTCACTCACCCTCCAAAGGATCCGGTCTGTGGTGCATAGTGAGATCAGGCGTTCCATGACTGATCCCCTACGCCAGCTTGAGGCGAGAGTGGCGCAACTCACGGGTGTGCCTGCCACTCCTATCCAGCCCCCAGCACAGCCTCAGCCTGGGCTGTGAAGGCACAGTGGTAACTGCCCATGGGTGAGGAGCTCAGTTCCACTTTTGCCATCTGTGGGCTCATGGGCTTGCGATATCCAAACATCCATCCCCGTCAGTTGTGAGTACCCACCACATGTCATACTCCGCTCCTGTATGCGTCTTGTTTGTCTTGTCTGTTAACCTCCCCAACCCACCTCCCTCAATATTCCTACTTCCTTTACCTCACATTCCACTCTTACCTGAAAAAAATAAAAATAAAAAAAGGGCAATCTGTTCCCGCAAAAAAATTACGCCCCATACATAGCTGCCCATTTCGCACACATGTCTGCTGGACATGTAAACTGATAATTACAATTGGCTGTACAACATACTTTGTTGTCCTCACTCCTCTCTCAGGGGTGGAAGGTTTCAAATCTCACTCTAAATTTCTAACATATGCACAGCTGTTGCTGGTAAAGAATTGGGCAGCTATGGGCCTTCCCTACATCCTTCCTGCACATCCCGGGCTTGTTTTCCTACTGTCCTACCCTCTTTGTGCCCCCTTTTTCACCACTTTCCTATTTCCCCATTTTCTATTCTTTAAAAGAAATTAACGCGGGTGTTAGCAGGAGTAAGCACTTTTAAGCAGTAGTCAGCAGGTATGTGCTTGTGTGCGCTTAGCTAAGCATCGGGCAAACTCACGCAAACCCGCTTACAACTGCTTAAAAGTGCCTTAGTCACTCTGTATGACAAGGCCTGTAGTCTGCTCATCAGCAAAATAAAATACCCCTGTCAGTCTCGAACCCCGGACCTTGGACACACTAGACTGCATGAATTACCACTGAGCCACAGCAGCTATCCAGTAACTTGGTGCTGTAATAAATATATCATGCATTACTATGAGGGAATGTAAGGGGAAAATAGGAATGACATAACACAAATATTGTACTGTGGGCCTTAACCAGCAGGTGTTGTTGAATTGCATGACATGACTGTGAAAAGATAATCAGTCATGCTAGTAGGGAATAAGGTTACAGTAGCAGCTTACAAACCCCACACAGTATCAGAGCAGGATACACACTGGCATATTAGAATAGGTCACAGGCTAGACCTCCCAACAGTGACTGCTCTACAGTGATGACTCTTATTAGTAAACAGACGTTAGCTGTGCCCCTCTGACTCCCTGTGAAATGTACTAACAATAGGCAGAAAGGTGTTGAATCTCACTTCATAACAAATGTCAATAAGTGAGAGTAGACACCGCTTGCACATCAGAAAAGGTGTAGTAATAGAAATGCTCTGAATCACCCAAAGTCTGAACTGAAAAATGTCAGAACTATATCACAGGTGTATCCCAGTTATATGTACCTTTCCCTGAGGCTGTTCAAATATATACGTGAGAGTATCTGAGGCCTGGAAGAGTCAGAAACACACAGGCATATCAGCTTGTCTGCTGTTACACACTCTGCAAATAGCTGTAGAATTAATTCCACAAGCATGCTCTTATGTAGAAGTACAACACAGAAATAGCAAAAGATGTTAGCCATGTACTGCTAGCAACCACCTGTGACAATGCCATTGTTCAGGTGCTGAAAAGACTGCTGTGGTGCACAGTCAAAGAATACTAGGCTGACCTCTGTCTACCATCTGGATATGTCCACAGATGGGAGCTACTCAGACAGACTACAAGCCTTCATAGACTTACAGGTACACAGCAACTCTGCATGTTCAGCAAGATAAACATCACGCAATAATAAATAATGCACACTGCAGTTCTGCACCCCTACCCAAAGGTACTATATACCCGTGTAGTCAGGCACAACCAAGGGTGTAGGTAGGCATACACAGTACAGAAATATGTCCAGTCATCCTGAACAGACTGTGCTAATGCCAACACAAACCACAAACTGTTCAGATGTGGGTAACATACTAATGACAGTATGGCTGTTCACAAACAGTGCATGTGCCTGATATTCATAATTGGTAGTACAACATACTTAGATGTCCTCACCACTCTCTCAGGGGTGGAAGGTTTCAAATATCTCACCTAATGTATTGCATATGCACAGCTGTTGCTGGTAAAGAAATGGGCAGCTATGGACCTTCTCCACGCCCATCGTGTACATCCCAAGCTATTTTCCCTACTGTCTTCCCCTCTTTGAGCACCCTTTATCACCACATTCCTATCTCCCCATTTACTTTTCTGTCAAAGACATGAGCGCAGGGGTTAGCGGGAGTGAGCACTTGTAAACAGTAGTAAGCGGGTTGGAACCAGTGTGCGCATGTGTGTGCCTAGCTTAGCCTTGCTAAGATATGATAAGCTCTGCCAAGCTTAGCTTACTATTGCTAACATAAAATGAGCTAAGCTAAGCTTAGCTTAGTATTGCTAAAATACACTAAGCTAAGCTAAGCGTTGCTTAGCATTGCTAAGCATCGCGCAAACCCATGCCAACTCACAACTGCTTCAAAGTGCCTTTGTCACTCTGTATGACAGGGCCCTTGTATTGCTCAGCAGCAAAATAACATACCCTTGTCAGTCTCAAATCCCACACCTTGGACTCACCACTCTGCATGATGTACCACTAAGCCGCAGCATATATACAATAACTTGGTGCTGTAAGAAATATAACATGCATTACAAGGAGTGCATGTAAAGGGAAACTAGGAAAGCCATAGGAATACACTGCAATAAAGAAATATGACATGCATTACAAGGACTGAATGTAAAGGGAAAATAGGAAAGCCATAGGAATACATTGCAATAACTACTGTTGTATACCAGTTAATTCCCAAATTCCAAAAGAAAGTACATACCCCCATGTATCCAGTGTTAGCATTAGGAGGTGTGAGTAAACTTAGACACTGAGAAGGGTGTACTTGAAGAAGCAACAGTCAGATTTTAGTACAACATGCATTTTACTGGCTACAACCCAGCTTCAGATATGAGACATATACCAACCTTCTGACTGACACAACAGTGTCCACAGCAAACAAGCATGGTCCCCACCTTGCAAAACTGAAAGGCCTATGCCTACCTAACCTATCATTTTATAGCAGTGTTCTGAAATCACAGTGAGAACTGCAATTACCACACAGCAGGCTGCATGCAATTATTAAATGGTGGGCACCAATTGGTGCAGAGGCCATCACATGCACATATGCAGATATCTACAAAAGCAGCCTGTACTTGCTGTCCACGCATGCAATAATATCATTGCAGCAACTGGAGAGAGAGAGAGAGCGAGCGAGACAGACAGGCAGACAAACAGTTGGAGAGACCAAACCAAAAAAAAACAGAGGCAGTTGGAGACACCGACCAACCAAAACAGAAATTAAAACAAACAGAGGAAGTGGAGGACACCGACCTAAATAAATAAAAATAAAAAAAATTTCAACAGGTACAACAGACTGAGGTGAGACATACAAAGGTAAGGTATGTAACACAGATGTATTTGCTGGCATCCAAATGATGTGTCTGAAGGGTACTCTACATTCTGTGAACACTCCTTATGTGGTAGCAGTCCGTATCTATATGTATATGCAGATGTGCATAGGGCAAGGGACATACTGCAACTGTTAGTGAAGGCTGGACATATATACGTATTTGAAGGTTGCTATGTGCACATATCTATGTAGGTTGTAGTATGTGGCATTGAAAACAGCAAGCA
Source organism: Protopterus annectens (assembly GCF_019279795.1). Lineage (NCBI taxonomy): Eukaryota > Metazoa > Chordata > Ceratodontiformes > Protopteridae > Protopterus > Protopterus annectens. The sequence continues at coordinate 870,195,097 of NC_056734.1, forward strand.
GTGCAGGTATATGTCATGTGGCGGTTAAATGCTGTGGGATTGAGTTACAGCCAGTGAGGTCTGCTACGGCTATACGGCCTGAGGATAGCGAAATGCATTCTGCACAACACTGTGCAATATTATTACATAATCGTATGTCTCACAACTGTTCCATAATTGATATTCCCACCATGAAAGATGGCCAGTATATCTGCATATATGTGCATGTATATGTACAGCAGTGGCTGTTTACAAGTATGTGTGTGTATATATATATATATATATATATATATATATATATATATATATACACACACATATGTATGGTATATGCATATATATATATATATATATATATATATATGTATACATATATGTATATACATACACATATATATAGATATATACATATATATATATATATATATATATATATATATATATATATATATATATATATATATATATATATATATATACCTGCCTGTGCCACAACATATGTATCATCATTTCCACTATTTGTGGCAGTGTCTTCAGGTTCCCTGCTGCACTCAACCAACACAACGTCAGCACCTGTGAGAGGAAGACAGGAAACACACTTTGCAATCTGTACATGATGTTAGCACACATGCACACATGAACACATGCACACATGCATACAAACACATGCACACATGCACACATGAACACATGAACACATGCACATATGAACACATGAACACATGCACACATGCACACATGAACACATGAACACAAATACACTACTCACTAAAGTAGACACACACACACACACACACACACACACACACACACACACACCAACAGCAATTCAGAACATACTCATTAGTGGTTGATGGTGGAGTACAGTATCACAAGCCAAAGAGTCCTATCACACGTGTCAGCATGCAGGATGTGTGTTGCTCAACAGCATGCAGTGCGAGTGTAGAGAGTCCTTGTTAATAACAGTATACATGCCTTTGATGCATGTGTGTTGTTCAATGATTGTCCTCACCCTGGAACACAATGTGTACATGGACACAACATTGCTGTGCAAGTATTAAATGCTTTTCAATGTCCTGTGCACCATCACTCACAGGTATACATACCATGGCTGGATGCACACAACTGTCAGGTGTATAGCAATGAATGCTATGTGTAGTAATGTAGTTACTGTAACTGGATGTAGTGTAGCACCATGAGCCATCATCAGGCAGCATCATGTGGTCACTCAAGGCCACTAATGTGTGCCACACTGGCAACTACCTTGCTGTACCCGAACTGCAGCACTGTGGCTACAATAACCATTTCACAGGCAGTTGTTACATGGGTATGTAAGGTGTTCAATAGGGAGCATTGCCTAACATGAATGTGTTGTGTGTTGAAGAGTGTCGCACCGCCCCATGATAGGCCTGTACCTCTCAGGTATAGTATGTGTGCTGTGTGGATGACATTTGGGATACTGGAGTCTGACCTTACAGCAGGTGTCTAAATATGCCATGCGTATCATATTAACACGTACTGCATATGGCAAAGTGGTGTATGCTGTGTGCATGTGTATTGACTCTGCCTATACAATGTCCACTACAGTGTACCACAACTGTTTGGGATGCTCTGTGTATTGCATGTGTTTGAGGCAGCTACTCATGTTACTGGAATGTGCATAGTCCCACAGAAAACATGCAGAGCATGCATTATATGTAGGTGTTTTATATGTGCATATGGCCTACAACTCACCTATGACATGCACATGTTATTTGCTATATTAAATGTAGAACACTCACCAGCATGGGTCTGCTGTCTTACTGTCACACCAGAGGGACCTACAAGGATATGAGACAGTGTCAGTGTTAACAACTATGGCATTGCTGCTGTGAGTTTGCAATATTACAGTAGTACAACGGTTGACAGTCACAGGCATACAGATTATGTTCCAAATTATCAGTATTGCACAACTCCAGGCTCCACATCTTCTAAATACATAGTACACATCTGACATATGCATGTTCTAACAATCGAGCTAACAGTAGTCTACAGATATGCCATGTTACCTGCACGCTCCGAGTCAACTTCATGGGTGACTCCAGCCTCCATGATGACACATGTCTGTTGTAGTGGTTGACCAGGAGCCACCACGCTGAGGAGCAGCTCTTCCACTCTGGTGAGGGGCGGATGTAATGCTGCACCACCACCTGTGACAAGCTGTTGTCTGCAGACATCAGAGGCATGCTGCAAGACATGTCTAATTAAATCACTGCAGTGATAGCGTACCTGCTCATAAGTCTGGTTATGCATGCCTACATCACTAACCCGATGGACAACATCTTGCCACAGTGCAGTGTGCTCATGCTGGTCCTGGCTGGTTCTGGAGAACAGCAGGGTGTGATGTTGTACTAGGGTGGATATTATGATTTCCTCCTCTTCAGGGGAATACACAGGGTTGCAATGGTGAGACATGTCCCTGGAAGACAATAAAACAATAATTGTGAGCAAGTCATGTGGCACACAACATTCTAAAGTACAGATATCAATGACATGCCATATATAACAACTTATTGGCTGTCAGTAGATACACACTTTTAATACCACATATCAGTGCTCAGCCCACAACTGCCTGACAGTGCCTGGCACGTTCTATATATTAAACCATGTTCTGCACAGCAACAAAGTGAAACCAGTATGTAAGACTATAAAACAGTACATGGCACACTGTATGTGACACAATGCACCACCTATCCACAGGAGGTATATATGAAGCTAATGCATACAGAAATATGTCATCCATTGAAATGATTGTGAAGTACAGTTACAGTACTACCAGTACACCACACTACTTGTTGATAGCATACCCCTAAGTAACATATGTGCACATTCATCAATATAGGTGACATACTGCTGTACTACACTATACATGTTGCTAGATATGCACTTATATCCTGTAACACACATACGAGCAAGGCCATGTTACAGGCATACCCACACACACATCAGACATACCTACAAGACCCAAAGGTAAGGCAACCCAGATGAGCTTTACCTGTGTACCATACAGTACTGTGTGTCAGCACTTACAAAACCTTATGCCTGAGGTATGTAATATGTGAGGACTACAGGTAACAAACAAAACAGTGTTTCCAAGCAATGTGGATATACACCATACCGTGCTCTTTAGGCCCTACAGCTTCAGGTAGTACTACAGTTCATGCGGGATTTGTATTCACTAGTGTTAACAATCAATAAGCATACATGTACTGCTTTAGCCTACAATGGCACACTCCAGTCAACACCATGGGACTACATCACACCGTATGCCATACTGCTTTTCCAGCCTAGCAATAGCATACATATCTTTTGTGGGGATCAGAGCTAGAACACTACATACCATGATATAAACAGTTTCCCACTAGGCTATCACACATATACACAACGTTGACACATTCACCTACACATTCACCATCACACTCAGTCAACCTCACATAGCAATTAATGCAACATGTACATGCGTGAGTGTATCAGGTCCTAGGTAGCAAATAGACTACTAGCCGTAGGGCCTATAGAAGCCTAGCCATACGGTACTCTGCCCCTCAACACCCATGTAATTTAAGTTCATGTGCCCCTGTCATGCAGAGCCACTGAGGTGATTCCCGGGTTGTATTTCCTATCTCACATCCATTCATCATGATTATTCATGACGACTGCTAATGAGGACCTTTCTTTGCTATTGATAGGTAGTTAGTTCCAGAGTATGGTATGTGTCTGAGATGAGAATGTACCACTCCAGCATGTTCTGCTTTTTGACGTTACAAGGATTAGATCAGTACAGTGTGTAGCTTGTAGGGATTTTGATCTTTTTACATGGAGCATGTCCAACACCTGTGGGTTTGGCATAGCTTTGTATGTTAGGCAGAGGTTGCCTCTGGGTAGGCGGTATGCAACACAGTGTAGCTGTGGTTTTGTAAGACAGTCTGCATAGGGCATCTGTTTGAGTCTGGTAATAATCTTTGTGAGGTATGTGCCTGGCGTCTACAGTTGCTGTAGATGTCTTCTGAGGTACATACCAAAAGGACCATTGTACTCTATGATGGGTTTTATGACTGATGAGTAGAGTGGAACACTGAGCTCTTTTTCCATGGATGACACACCTTTTCTGATGACATGTGGACCGTACACAGTTTACATGTCTAGTGTGGCACTGTGATTATCAAAAGGGACACTGTCCACCTGTGTCCCGTGGTCTCTTATCACACTTTCGGTGTTGAGTAGACTACCACCTACGTGGTAGTTCATGTGTACAGGGTTTTTAACAGAAGGGACGGCAATACATTTACAACATTGAGCTTGAGCGTACATATAAACATCCATTGGTGTACATATAGATTTCCATATAGGCACATCAAAAGTCCACCTTTCATGGTGGGAATATCAATTATGCAAAGGTTGAGAGGGATACAGTTATTTAATAAAATTGCGCAGTCTTGTGCAGAATTTATTGAAGGTATTCTCAGCCCATGTATCTTTAGCAGGACTCCCTGTCTGGAAGACTGAAAACTTAACAAATCATACCCACAGCGTTTAAACACCACATGACATATACCAGCACTGTATGCTGTCTTGTTTGCCACACACTACAACCTACATAAAAATATGCACATAACAACCTTCACCAACATATATATGTCCACCCTTCACAAACAGTTGCAGTATGTCCCTTGCTCTATGCACATGTTAAGATGCTAATATATATGAAACATAAATATCTCTCCATATGTGTGTGCCATACACACACAAGGTCCACACTTTTGTAAGTCCGTAGACCTCACGGATGACCTGTTCGGCCTTGCTACAACATGAACAGTTGTCACATGTGTGCATAACAGTAATATTACAGGGAGTATTTATAGCTGCTAATGCTACATTACTATACTAGCCTGGTACAGCAGTTGCCAATGCTAAGCTACACATTATATGACTATCATGCATGTGTTACTCTGTCACATCCAGGTTTATATAGCTGTTTGCACTACTCCCCCAAACAGCCATTATACACAGTACTGTACAGAACATAGATGACATGATCAGATGTTTGACATTTAATGCTGAGCTACATATGTCACAGTTATGTCCCACTGCACACAGCTACACACTAATTTGTCCATGGCAGTAGTCTTGCATGGCATCAGTGCATACCTACTGCTGCCACATATGCATGTTTCAAAGTATTTACAGTACTCTTCATTAACATCTACTACTTGCCGGTAACCACATATCTGTTACATACCTGTTTGTCACTTTCAGGTCCGTCTGTGTATGTTTTGACAATGTTTTTTTTTTTTTTTTTTGGTATTAATTAAGTAAAGTTTGCTTTTACTTAATTTTCTTTGGTTATTAATTAAGTTATTTTTTTACTTAATTAATATTTTGGGTTAGTAATTCAGTAAATTTGTTTTACTTAATTAAATGTTTGTATTATTAAGTAATAATTTCTTTTTTACTCCTCTCCAGGTTTACAGATGCTATAACACGTGCAATGTAATGATTGCATGTGGGGATAGCAAGTACAGTCTGCTTTTATAGGTATCTGCACATGTGCATGTGATGCCCTCTGCACCAATTGGTGCCCAGTATTTGGTAAATGCATACAGCCTGCTGTGTGGTAATTGCAGTACTCACTGTCATAGCAACCCAATGCTATAACTTGCTAAGTTATGTAGGCGTAGCCCTTTCAGATTTCCAGAGTGGGGCCCATGCTTGTTTGCTGTGGACACTGTTGTTTAAGTCGAAAGGTAGGTATACTTCTTATATCTGAAGCTAGAGGTGTAGACAGTGATGTACATGTTGTACTCAGACCTGGCTGTTGCCACTTCCAGTACAAAGCTATCAGTGTAGAATTTAACTCACCCCTACAAATGCTTACACAAGATATATGTGAGTATGTAGTTTCTTTTCTACTTATATAATTAACTGCCATACAAAAGTAGTTATTGAGAAATATTCTTTTGGCACATGAACTGTTTGTGAACTGTTATACTGTGCATATTGATGTACTCACTTCTGCAGGGTTTGTGTTTTGTATTGTTGACATTAGCACAGGATTCTCAGGAAAATTGGACAATTCCAGTACTGAGTATGCCTACCTACATCCTTGGTAGACCATAAACACACATGTATATTTAAAATTTGGGGGGGGGGTGTAGACATACAGTGAGCATTATGTATCATTGTGTGAGTGTTATCTTACTGGACTTAAAGGATTGGTGTGTACCTGTTAGTTTATCAAGGCAGGTGGCCTGTCTGCATAGTTCCCAACTGTGAACCTATCCAGATGGTAGCCAGATGTTAGCCTGTTATTCTTTGTCTGTGCAACCCACAGGTGTTTTCAGCACTGGTACAATGGCATTGTTACAGTCAGTTGCTACCAGTACATGGCTACATCCTTTGGTATTTCTGTGTTGTACTCCTTCATCAGGGTATGCTTGTGGAAGTCCTCCCAAAGCTATTTGCAGAGTGTGTAACAGCAGAAAAGCTGATATGCCTGTGTGTTTGTGCCTCTGCCAGGCCTATGAAACACTCAGATACATATTTGCATGGAATCAGGGATAGGTAGTTAAAAGTGAGGTACACCTTCCAAATAATAGAGACAGTAAATGTAGAGTTGAGTGAAGCAGTGCATATGGATTAGTACACCTTTAATGAAGTACAAGTGGTGTCTACTGTTATTATTGTCATTATTCATTGTGTAATACCCCACCTTTCTGAATAACGTCAGTACTTTTCAGAGGGATTCAGATGGACACAGCTAAAATATGTTTCACAATCAGGGACATCCCTGAAAAGTAGTCACAGTTAGGAAGTATGGCCTCTGCCCTAATCAGATATGCCAGTGTTTGTCCTGCTATGATACTGTGTGTGGTTTGTAAAGTGCCTCTATAACATTATTTGCTGCTAGAATGGCTGCTTCTCTTATCACAGTCATGTAATGCAATTCCACAGCAATTGCCGGTAAAGATCCACAGAACAAGCTTTGTGTTATGGCCTTCCTATTTTTCCTTTACATTCACTCATTGTATTGCATGATATATTTATTTCTGCACCAAGTTATTGTATATGTGCTGTGGCTTAGTGGTACTTCATGCAGTCTAGTGTGTCCAAGGTCTGGGGTTCGAGACTGACAGAGGTGTTTTATTTTGCTGCTGGGCAGAACAAGGGCCCTGACATACAGAGTGAATAAGGCACTTTTAAGCAGTTGTAAGCAGGTTTGCGTGAGTTTGCGCGATGCTTATCTAAGCGCACACATGCGCACACTCGCTCAAACCCGCTAACTATTGCTTAAAAGTGCTTACTCCCGCTAACCCCCATGCTAATTTCTTTGAAAGAAAAGAAAATGGGGAGATAGGAAAGTGGTGAAAAAGGGGGCACAAAGAGGGAAAGACAGTAGGGAAAACAGCTGGGGATTTTCAGGACGGGTGTAAGAAAGGTCCATAGCTGCCCATTTCTTTACCAGCAATGAGGACAACAAAGTATGTTGTACTGCCAATTCTAATTATCAGTTTACATGTCCAGCGAACATGTGTGCGAAATGGGCAGCTATGTATGGGGTATAATTTTTTTGTGGGAACAGATTACCCTTTTTTTCTTTTTTTTTTCAGGTGAGAGTGAAATGTGAGGTAGAGGAAGTAGGTATATTTGGGGAGGTAGGTTGGGGAGGTAAACAGATGAGACAAACAAGACGCATATAGGGGCGGAGTATGACACATGGCGTGGGTGAACACAATTGACGGGGATGAATGTTTGGAAATCGCAAGCCCATGAGCCCACAGATGGTAACAGTGGAACTGAGATCCCCACCCATGGGCAGTCAACACTGCAACTTGACAGACCCAAGGGTGGCTGTGCTGGGGGCTGCGTAGGAGGGGCAGGCTTACCTGTGAGTCGTGCCACTCTTGGCTCGAGCTGGCATAGGGGATCAGTGACTAAACGCTAGATCTCCCTACGCACCACAACCCAGACCCTTCGGAGGGTGACAGGTGGCCCTTCTCTGCCCACACTTGCACGGGGGGGACGAGCCCCATCCCCTGCAGTGCTTCTACCTGAAGGTGGCCCAGGACCAATGGAGGAGATGCCCGGGCTGGGCACCGGACCTGCTGGTGCCAGGAGCAATCGCCAGCTGAGGAGGGACAGGTGGGTCCGCTAGGACTGACCTTCCCATACGTTCTTGTGATTAAGTGTATTTAATTACAATATAGACAACAGCATTCCAAATTAGTTGTAACAGCATGCAGTAATATTCCCATTAACCCAACACACCAGGGTTACAACAGTTGAACAGCAAGCATAACACATGCATATATTGAACAACACTGGACATTACAACAGCATGCAGGGATGATTGGTGGCAACAGGCCACCAAGATTATGGTGTTTGAACAGGGCACATGCATCAAAGTAAATGTAGATATTTATAGAACAATAAGACATATGTCCCAACACATGTTTTGAGATTAGACATACCCACTGAGGTGTGGAATTGCATTGTTTATGCACATACAGTAGAGTGTAAAAAGAAACATCCATTAACATCTTATTAGCACTTTTAGTCTACACTACATTCCTATTGACTGCAGGTGTATATCCCCTAAATGTATTATTACACTAGGCAACATGCATTAGGTTGTGTAATGGGTTTGGCTAGTTCATTATATACCTGACCTATATCTGACATACTAACTGTCCAAGATGCAGATGTTACTGCTACATAGTTATATTTTTTATTTATATTTATATATCTACATATCTGGATGTGTTCACGTGACATTTTCAGTTAAATTTCTACAGAACCCAACATTTCATGTAGCACACTCACATTTCTGGGGAACACATTAACAAGCTACTTGTGTGCCAGATTTACCTATGCATGCCAGCCATTAACCGACTGTTGAGGACTGTATATATGCTTCACAGCTACTGGCACTTCCTTCATCCACTTTATGTGGGACTGCCCAACTGTCGGTTGACAGCACTTAATACAACAGTACTATTTATATAATGCAAGGGTACAACAACATTTCAAAGTGACACAGACACACTCCAAGTATTATATCTTTATTAATTACATTACACACTTTTCTACAGGCTCTCTCCTTTATTTGATATTACAGTGCATACGGAAGACTTATTCAAGACATGTTATACCTTTATTAATAGGTTACAACACTCTTTTTCAGGCTCGCTCACTTATTTTATATGACAGTACATGCAGAGATATTATTCCGGACTTATTTTACCTTTCTTAATGGGTTACTACACTCTTTTTCTGGCTCTCTAACTTATTTTATATAACAGTACATGCAGAGGAATTATTCAGGGCATTTTATGGCTGTATTATTGGGCTACAACACTTTTTTTCAGGATCTCTCACCTATTATATATAACAATACATGCAGAATAATTACTAACCTGCCTGGTGGTGCAGCTTTAGCAGCTTATCTGCATAGGCTTGCAGATTCGCAGCACGGACACCTGCAGCTGTGAAGTAAATGAAGGGATATTGAGACATACCTATCCATTATATAGACTAAATTAGCATGTCTTACATACTGCATTCCATGGCTACCTACTCAGTAGTGGGGCATCTTACATGTCACGGGCCTCCTGTATCCATTGGATCAGTAGGTCCTGCTTCTGTCTCTTCAGGTCTGCATGGTGGTGACGGACCTGCTCACCAGTCCAAGGGACGCCTGTGGTACTGGTGAGATCATGAGCTAACTGGTTCCAAGCCTCTGCTTTGTACTCTGCCCCTTGGAACTGGCCCTGCAGGAGTCTTGACTCATGATGGTAGACAAGGAGCCAAACCATGTACTTTGACTCCTCGATGATCCAGCGTTGCGCTTGAAAGCATGTACCCTCTCCAGCACCAGCCATTCTGACTGCAGATGGGCATTACAATCAGTTATGGTGAGTATTCCTGCCTATGGAGCTTAAATATGCCGCATTTCCCGCACTTTTTTGTGATTGGCCATTTTTGAAAATTCTCGGCTGACTGCAGACCTGCTTAGCAATGGTTAATCTACCATTTATAAGTATATGTATGTTAACAGTGGATGTTTATCCTAAGCTGTCATGGCTTAGTGGTTCAGTACTTTGATTATGGTGCACAGTGTCCCGGGTTCGAACCTTGTCATTGCTTTTTATTTTACTACTATCCAGACAGGCTAGGGGGTGTGGCTGTGTTTAGGCAACTTTGCTCTACGTTGCTCCACATTGCCCTACAGTGCGCAGCTCCATGCAAGCCTATTGCACTGGGTAAAGTGCTGCTTAACTACAGGCTACTATATTGCGCTAGGTAAAGTGCTGCTTAACTACGGGCAACTATATTGTGCTGGGTAAAGCACTGCTTAACTAAGGGCAACCTTATTGTGCTATGTAAAGCGCTGCTTAGCTACGGGTATTGATATGTCAAGATCCTTCTTACTTTTATATATATATATACATTTTGTTCACTGATACATAGACCATTTCAATGCTTTTTAGTAATATTTTATTCATATATGTCAGGAATTATTTCATATACTAATTTAAAACATAAAATAAAAAGGGAAGTGGTGGGACTCGAACCATGAATGCCTCTTCTTTGTGTGAAGGCTCTACCAGTACGCAGTTGCTCTTTGGCTGCATTTGCATAAACATTTCTTATTATGCTCTTCAGTGTTGAAATTGCTAACTGCAGCTAAGCAATGGGTACACCCGTGCAAACACGCGCAAATATGGGCAGTTATATTGGGAATTATAAGAAAACAATTAAAAGTTTTACATTTTACAACTGTACTGGGGGTTTACAATGTGAGAGAGTGTAGTGTTGGGTATGTAGACATTTGAGCGGACTCGCTCATGTGTGTTGACATTTCATAGTTCAGACACTTGCAGGGGTGTGGACCTTTGGACTGCTTGGCAGTCAGACATGCCCCCTGCCTTCCTGCACGGTCCGTGTTGGACTTGGATTGGAGTCAGCGTGCCCTCATGAATATGCATGGCATGCTGACATCATACCGTTCAACTGCAGTTTCTGAGTAAGACTTATTTAGTCTTACACGGAGGATTCGTGAATCCAGGGGATTACCCAAAAACAAGTATGGAAAGTACACCACGAGCAAGAAGTTCTCACATGTGTCATTGTTTTGGCAAAGGTTGTAGTATTACAGAAAATGCCACTGTGTTAGTATAGAGTGCTACTAACATTTGCCATCATCAGTGGATACAACTGTCTTGCTGACATCAACCCTAAAATACATAGCACTTGTTCTGGCCTATAAGCCAGCAAAACATGAAAAAGCATGAATGTACATGCCACCATTGTCAGCCTACACATGTATTCATCAATACCCCTCCACCTGTGGCATGCAGACCATACACTGCCATGTAGAATGTTGCTTGTGTAAAACAGAAAGGTGCCTGAAAAGACAAATACATAAGCAGGCCTTGATCAAGCCTTCATTTTGATCATCCTGTGGTCAATAATGTACAATTCTAACTTGGTCCATCCCAGTACTGACACACGTGGCAATGGTGTCAGGTCTGTTCCCACATGTAAGTCATCCCTAGATATGACAGTCCAATCACCATTGGCAGCAAGGGATACCAAAAGCTTTTCCTTTTGCTTTCTTGATTGAGCCCTTGTGGTACACCTATCTGTTGCAACATCTGTACTTTTCCCTTTGCATGGATTTCAGCGTAGTAACCATAGAGTTTATCGAATACCTCCACAGCACTACCACATATTTAAAGTTCACATACAATTATTCCACTTGTGAAATATCTTTTCTTGATGTCAGGGTATATAGAAATTCTGACCTATCCTTTGATATTGGTCTTTATAGTAAAAATGTTGTAGAAACAATTCATTGCACAGTAATAGTATGCACCCTGGCTAGGTATATCATCCCTTGTCCTGGCTAAAAGGATAAGGGATGAGACTCTAGACTGAATGATAATAATGAGAGATTTCAAGAAAATTTAAATTTAACACAACACGACCTAATAAAGAGAGGTTATAGAACGAAGGAAATAGAACAGAAAAGCTAGATGCTTTATTGTATTTAAATTGTGAGGTTTTATCTGTGATTATGGTCTGATGGAGTGCAGTTTAAAGGAGTGAAAGTGCTTTCCAAGAATTAAAGTTAATTATTCCTTTTTAGGCTGTGCTTGGTTTCTTCATTCATAGTTTTGCTGCCAATATTTCTTTTTTGCTCAAAAAAATCAGTTATCCATAGTGGAGTCCTTCTTAGACTTCTTTCTATTTCAAAAATGTACAATACTAACTTGGTCCATCCCCTTACTGACAGACGTGGCAATGGTGCCAGGTCTGTACCCACATGTAAGTCATCCCCAAGTATGACAGTCCAATCACCACTGGCAGCAAGGGATACCAAAAGCTTCTCCTTTTGTTTTGTTCACCAAACCCTTGTGGTACACCTATCTGTTGCAACATCTGTACCTTTCCCTATGCATGGATTTCAGAATGGTAACCATCTATCACATCTTTTATAGGAACCTATTAAAACCTGTTCATCATTTTACATCCTACACCAGTCCCTTGCTTGCAGAGTAACTGACTCATTTAGGTGCTTGGTGCCTGCTCGTTGACAGGAGTAAAAAGAAAAAAAAAAATAGGTTCATTCTTTGTTCTCTGCCAGGGCAGGTCCTAATGCATTACACCTTCCAGTACACCCACCCAGCTCATGCATCATACTCTAAGAGACAGCAAAAAAAAAAAAAAAAAAGGCGCCTTCTCCAATTTGCACTCTGGAGAAGCAGCAGATCCTAATGCTCTCTCACAGCAGAAAAAAAAGTTCCATTTTCCATTCTGGCAGTCCTTCCTCCTGAGGAGGGCTGGCAGGTCCTAAAACCTCTCTAACTCTGCCACTGCCCTTGGTGAGGAGCTTTAAATTCAAAAAAGACCCCCTGACACCTTGTGCCTGGAGTGGCTACTGCTTTTGTCCCACACTTGCTACATTTTTGGTTGTTTGCTGTATGTGTGGAGCCTGCTTTTTCAGTTCATTGTCCTGGGTACTGAAATTTTCTAAGCATTTTCTCATTCAGGTGACCATACCAATACTTGTACACCCAAGGTCAAAACATGTCTATAATTAGGTGCATGTACTACATTATAACATGCATGTGAGAAGGACCCTGACCCCCTATTCCCTAGTGGATCTGGTTAGCATGTGCAGTTACTATTATGCACTGCCAGCCCATCTCACATTTAGGCATTGTGAAAGACTCTACGTGCAGCCATGTAACTCCGCAACTCTTGGGGCAGGTAAGGCTCACTGTATCCTATGTTCATGGACTGATGCCCCTAATACACACAGCTAAACAATAGTGTACAATACTAGTTTTGTAGGGTTTCAGTTAAACACACAACAAGACATGTGTGTCACATACTCTCTCTCTCTCTCTCTCTCTCTCTGTTTCTGTCTCTCTCTCTAACATCCACCACAAGATTTGTAGCTGTGGATGACATACATCACTATTTCCTTGATTCTGTAATGCTCCAGGTTTGTGTCATATATATGTGTTATATAATATTATCCTATTGTGTAAACCTTTTGGTGGTCTAGTCATGAAAGTAGAGAAGGGGAGGCTGTGCTCACCTTTGTCTATGTCTGCTGCAGCATCTGATGCTGGGTCATCAACATCCTTCACGTCTGCTACTTAGGAGGGGGTGATGGTTCCTTCCAGGGGCTAACCAGAAAATGTCAATGCTGCCTCCATGACTTACTTTTATGAGGGGGGAGTAAATGGTCTTCTCCTGAAGGTAGACAAGAGACGCCTTTGCTGGTACTCTGGATCATTTGCAGAGATTGATCACTGTCAAGGTTCTTTAGCAACTGGATGTCTGCCTTGGCAACATGAAGCAACTTCTGACATGGCTGGTAGAGCCATGCAACTATCAGGCCCCATTTATTGTTCCTCCAGATGAGCAATTGGCTCATAGCACAACACCCAGATGGGTATGCCTGTGTTTTTGTCCAATGGGCCATTGTTGTCCTATGGTCCATCCTTGTAGCCAACAATACCAACAGCCCACCTTATCCACTTTCTGGTGTCTTCCCTCCTGCATGTGTCATTCACTATTCCTTGTTTGTAGTTGAGCCTTCCCATCATCGTGTCCACCCACTGTAGGTACGTGCCCAGTCATTGTCCTTCTCATGTTTTGTATGTATACAGCTCCTGTTTGTCTGTATATGTGTTCCATGTTTATCTATCTGTCTGTCCCTGCTACTTGCACCTCTCCCTCTTTCCCCTCCCACACTTATC